>NC_056463.1:27544574-27623772 GCF_008729295.1 Plectropomus leopardus
TAATAACTCGCCCTTGTATATTTTATTCAGGGCCAAATTTACACACGCTTAATTTTGGGGCCGCTTGAGTGGCTGTCTGCTGATAGCGTCCCCTGCTCCCAGTCAGATCCACCGCTTGCTTCTCCACAGCGCCAGCCTCTCACTTAAATATGGTCACTTCTGGCTGCAAAAATGGCGATGGCCAAACGGCAAAATCGAGGCTTCTAAACGCAGTAGTGACGTCATGGCAGCTACGTCCATTATCTTTACAGTCCTAATGTTAACTGTGTCCACAAATAGACCAGTGCAGCATAAATAACAGAACTACAGACACAAACCATATGATAGACTTATGCTTCACCGTGTTGTTGGAGCACTGAAAAAAGTTGAGGCCAGCTCTTCTTTGATTTGTGGCCCGTCACACTAGTCCACATTTACAAGGGTTGGGCATCATGCTGCATTCAAATGGAACTCGTGAGCATATGGTAATGACAGGGGAAGCTGTGTTCACAGAGTCATCGTGAACACTGAGGTCTTTTTTAGAAATTTTTTAGAAATCTTTCACTGACGAGTTTGTGAATGCCACAAGAGGGCGTGGGTTGATATGGACTCTTCTGGTTAACACCACGCAGCATCAGTTTGTCGTTTCATGTCACTGGCTTTCACTGAAAATGGCACGTAACCTTTTGCTGTGCCGTTTGTAGTGTGAACACAGCATCAGACAGCACCACAAAATGTGGGGACAACACTGAGTTGGGAACCTTGTAGCATACAATGGATGATTTTAGAATCAGCCCTCAATATTTGGTCGTCAGGGAAATATGGAGCCATATTGGGGTTTTTAAAAAAGGGTGCATTTGCTGCATCATAACCAGCTGTGGTACAATTTTAAGCGCTAGCCTGAAAGCTTTTCCTCTTCAGTTCACAGTTAATAATCAGAGCCCATTCAGGTATTTTGCACTAAACCCATTCTGAATAAAGGGGGCAGCAGGCTAGTTAAATTTCCATTCAGATTGTAATTCCTCTCTGTGGTTACCGTTTTCGTCCCGAAATGACAAATGTTATCACACAGTCACTAATGTAGAAGCCTTAAGATCACACTTTTATACTACAAAAAATTCAAACTGCCAATATCAAAGAGGAGTCATTATCCACACACATCTGTTATCTGCCTTATGTTACTGTTAGCTGTCACATTTAAACACATCGTAGCTATTTCGCTATTCATATGGATGCCTACTGCGGTTTTCTCACATATTTTAATATCACTTTCGAGGTGAAATATTTCATAATGTAATTAAAAATGTTTCATGCACAGGTTGGGTGGCTATGATGGCATAGCTTCCTCATCAGATGCATTTATATGATTTTTCTGGTACTCTGTTTTTCTTCATCATTATTGAGATATATGGTCAGGTATTTGTCATTATGATTTTTGGTTAATACTGCAGCTCATGTTTCTGTTGAAATCCCATCTTTCATGGCTCAGAGCTGTTTGACTGGAAAACTGTCTGCAATGGTCTCTACTCTATTTTAAGCACAGCAGAAACCCATTACTAAAATAATGATCACCTTCAAGAAGTGGAGGGTAAATATTAGAAGGGGAAAAGTGTCAAGTGGTTGATTGAAGACCACGATTATCTGTGGGTTATAGAGTGTGACGAGAGTCACTGGTCTTGAAGACTAGAGTATTTATTCCAAAATCACTAAATGAATTTTATTTATCAGTCTTCATCACAAGCTACAAAAATTAAGTTCATGAGGTGTTTTTGTTTCTTTTTGACTGGTGCAGAATATTTTTGGGGCACCAGTGTGTACTGCACAGTCTGTGTTTTTATGTTCATGCCTCCTGAAGGGAAAGCCTCGTTTCTGTCACACAGGAGTCAGAGAAGAGAGTATGCATTATGAATTGCATTTTACATATGTATGCTTTCTCTTTTACTGTTGTGCAAATTTCAAAAGAATAAAAACTTCAAAGATATTTTCTGGTGTCGAATTTTCTGTACCAGTAATCTGCATCGTTTATTGATAATCATTATTCCTATTTTCTTTAACCACATTATTCAGCTGCACAGACGTCTGCAAATCCACTAGACTGCAATGTTTGCATTCACCTGTGTATTGATTGAAGTTTAAATACAGAACTCTTACTTGTTATGTGTATGTTTACACTGTGGTACATCTAATAAATACTGAAGTAAAGGATTTGGATGCTTCTCTCCCCACTGGAAGGAAAGGGGGGAGAGAGGGATGTAAAGAAGAACAAAGGAAAGTGAATTTTTATTAAGTTGTGTTGTTTAAAAGTTTCCCCCACTCCTTTTCTTTCCTATTTGCCCCCCCCCCCCCCGTCATTCTATTAATAGAGGGAGCTAAACAAAAGCACACAGCTGTGTCCAACTTGAAAAGATAGAAAAACTGAAATATTTCATCACAGTCCTCTAAGGTACTTCTCCTTTTCAGCTCTGCTTCCATTTAACCCTGTGTGAAAAAAGCTATACCAAAACACACACACACACACACACACACACACACACACACACACACACACACACACACACACACACAGCTCATACCCCCTTGCCCATGAGTGAGGGAAAGTTTTGCTCTCTTTTAGGAGTCAAACTTTTTGGACTGCTAAAGTAAGCATTTCTTGTGTTGATTCTTTTCTTCTTTGAAATAGGCCACACAATGATTAACGTGCTTCTTGTGATGTCTGTTCTACACAATATAACAGATGAAGAATGGCATGAGCATGCGTTCAGTGAAAAAGGCCTCTATCGGCTGTGGAAGGTATGATTCTCCATTCAGTGATCTGCCCACGTACATGCCTAAATAAGTGAAAGCAAAACATTATGTGATCATTGTCTACAAACTTTCTGTCATTTTTGCAACCCACATTTTATTTGGTCACATGAAAGTCATCATAGGCTACAGAAAAAACCATAGACAAATATTTTTGCAAATGCAAATAGGATTTAATATAAACAATATAGACATTACTATTGACTTGTAAATCCATTTGCGGACTCGATGTCAAAACATCAGACAAGACTCATTATAAAAATCAGCAAATAAATAGTTTGCGCGTAGATCTTAAATTCTGTGAAAGTGACACAACCTGTCTATGCAAGACAATGTGGATTTAAAAAAGTTTATGACGACTAATGATTTAAAGTTAATGATCTTTCTATGAGTGCAATATATATATATATATATCAAATAACCCAGACATTGTTTTATCAATAATATAACTAAACCCTTTAAATCGTGAGCTACAAAAAGCTCATTTGACAGAGTCCTCCCTGTGTTCAAAATGAACCGATCGTCCACTATCGCCCCGTGAGTGTTTCCTGCCGCGGTCCGGATCTTTGAATCCGCCCCTGAGTCCGAACTGAGGGAATCTGGATGGAAACTGAGTGAAACAATTTGAAAAATTAGTCTGACATCAGGCAAAGTGTTTAAAAAAGCTACCGCAGTGACCACAGGACAACCCAAGGTCTGCCTCTCCTTTGTTCTCTAACATCTGAAGCATGTTTGCATTGAGCTTTTTAACAGGAAAAGCTCGACTCTTTGTCCCTGCCACGCACACGTTTTGGATTTACTGACTGCCAGCTTTGCGTGAACATCAGGGTGAGCAGCCTATAACATGTTGAAAAAATCTAACATATAGAAAGTTTAAGTCCTGAACATTTACAT
This sequence comes from Plectropomus leopardus, assembly GCF_008729295.1. Taxonomy (NCBI): domain Eukaryota; kingdom Metazoa; phylum Chordata; class Actinopteri; order Perciformes; family Serranidae; genus Plectropomus; species Plectropomus leopardus. The sequence continues at coordinate 27,548,250 of NC_056463.1, forward strand.
ATATATTGCTGCACGGGACGTTTGTTGTAATTGTTTGTTATTTTGAAGTTATTTTGAAGTTAAAGTGGAATATTTAGCTTTTTAACGGCAGACATTTTGACATGGTCACAGTGGGAAAAGCGCAGCTGTGTTTAATAACATGAATGATGGCTGCATTCCATTTAGGGGAGGCGCTGACATCTGCATGCACGCTCACTGCAACAGCTTACTGGGACACTTATTGGAACTGAGCCATGATGTTGACGCTAAATCATCAATTTCACCTTCGGTTTTTCTACAAAAAATAGTCAAAATGTCTGTTTTGAAAACGTTTTTTTTTTTTAAATCGATTAAAGTGAGTACCTTTGAGATGTTGACACTTTAATGTGTGTAGGCCTATTACACACTAACAATGTTTTGGCTTTCATTTGGATTTTTTTTAGCATAAAGAAATGAAAACAATTTTCAATATAAACCTAATTATAAAATAAACAGGTTTGCTATCCAATTTGAGTCAGAATTGAGAGGCAGTTTGGTTGATTTAAATGAAAAATTAAAACAGTACGTGTCAGTATGAAAATTATTCTTCAACGGCAAATTCTTGGACATTCTGGGGCTTCTGGGTCATAAAAAGGTAACTGAACCTTTGCAAAGTGAACCTGTGATACAACAAAATGTGACTGCTGCACAATAATAATAATAATATTAATAATAATAAATGCATTTCTACAGCACCTTTGAAAACAATTGTTTACAAAGTGCTTTGACCAACAATGGAAATGGAAGAACTCGGAGAAAAATCGAAATTAATACCAGCAGAATATGCCAAACAGAGAAAGGCTCTTGAAGCGTTAAACAAAAAGACCTGAACAAAATGTATATACAAAAGAATAAAGATGATAAAAATAACACAAGAAGTTATAAACCAAGACGACGTCACATCAGTGGGGATAAACAAAGATGCGATGATAAGAATAGATGAATAAGATGTAGATGACCAATGTAGATGATGACAAGAACAGGACATAAGAAGGATAAGGTACAGGTAAATAGAGCAGCAAAATAAGTAAAAAGATTAAAAAAAAAATAAAAAAAGTAAAAAATAAAATAAATATAAAGGTGACAGAAGAAGTCTGTAAAAGTGAGTTTTAAGAAGTGAAGTCGCTGATTCTGAGCGCCTGATCTCCTCAGGCAGGTCGTTCCAAAGTTGAGGGGCCGTAATGGCAAAAGCACGGTCTCCTAAAATGATTTTTATTGGCATCTGAAAAATGATATTCTCAAATCATGCAGTCAGTGTACAGTGTTCTTGATATCCAGGCATAATGTCCCAGACAATCAGGCTCAGTTTAAAAAGCAGGCGTCAAACGTGTGCCCACAAAGATATGATGTGATTTCTTCTTTACCAAAAGCAGACAAAGAAAGATAAAGATAGCCTTTGTGACCCCCTTTAATGTAATATATTAATATTTTCAACTAGATGTCTGCTGAGCTCTACCGTGTGAGCGAGCCGGGAGGAAACGATGCAAGTCTGCAAGGCACCACAGTGGGAGGCAGCAAACCGTTACACCGCTTCTCTAAGGGCCAACCAAAGCTTACTGGGGTGAGACTCACAAACACACTAATGCTCAAATATCTATTTATCATATTAATATCTCTTTTAAAAATTGCAGTATTTTTCCTGGTCACAAATTTAAGAGTGACAATTAATGCTTCTTTTGTCACATACAGCAAAGATGAAAAGAAAACAGAGGGGAGGAGGTCATGCCTGAAGGTGTTTTTTACTGTTCTCTTAGATCACTGTGCTGATCCTGGGCTCGTCTTTCCTCATCGTTTTCATTGCGATCGCGCCAAACGTTCAGTTTTCATGGACAGCCATCCCATCGGGTTTCTTGCTGGGAGTACTGGTTGGTAGATCAACAAGAAAGCTATTCATCAGCGGATCATTAATTCATTGATTTACTAGTAATATGTGTTTGTTTTTCCATCCTTTTTTACTGATTACAATCAGATCAAGTACTGTGCTAAATTTGAGGGATGTGTAATAAAAAGTGTTTTTTTTCCTTCTTGTAGTTCATCATATGTGGCGTTCTGTATATTCTGACAGAGCACAACCTCACCAAGAGAACAGTAAGCTTTACCGTCATGTTTGAAAGTAATACCGACAAATGGAAGAACTGCACATAAAACCTTTCAAGTAAAAATGTATCAAAGATCCCCTCCAAACACGTTTTTAAGATCAGATAAAATGAAAATCATGCTTGGGATAATAATTTGTGTCTGATATGGTTTTCTTTGTTTTTAATGAAAGTCCATAGACTGTATTTAAAGATGAATAACACGCCCCTTTGCTCCCCCGCTATGCTTAAGTGAGGTTAAAATTTCCCAGATATGGCGTTGCCATCTTAAGATGGTGATGTCATTGAGAGCTGGAGTCTGCACAGTAACCACAGGAGTTCCCGCCAAGACGCCTCCATTTAATGCAAGCGCACAGATTGGCACACACAGCTGTCAATCATGGCGTGAAATCCCCTTTTTGTAGAACTGAATAGCTCATAAAAACTGAACTCATCATAAAAACAATGACTTGAACAAACATCAGGGTGATGGGAACTACCTTCACTGACAGAAACCATCTTTGGGAAAAATGATTTGGTGTGTACTTTGAGTTTTTTGTTTGGCCCATGTCCCACGCACTAACATGGAGGGGCGGGCTTCATGACTTTGGGGGGAACTGTCATGTTGTCCATCTGTGTATACAGTCTATGCGACAGCCTAACATAATTACATTTGTTGATTTATGGTCATTTTCAGATCTCTCCATGTTGTCCACATACTGTATGAACTATTACCAACATTTGTGAGTTCCTGTGTGTTTGTCCCTCCTCTCCCTCTGTTGGTGTCTGCATGTAGGTAACTATATCGTTGGCTCTGAGTATCGTGACCATACTGTCGGCGTGTTGGACTGCCCTGCACACCATTCCCAACATTATTAGCCACCAATACTTCCCAGGCTATGAGCATCTTGAAGACAATATGACAGAGATTGATGATTATCCTTTAGCATCAGTATATGAGGTGATTACTGTTCTCATCATGATTTGTTTGTGGTGTCCATCACAATATTAATCAAAAATGTAAAGCATGTTATATTATGTGTAAAATGAAGACTTCACCCTCAGATGGTTAGCTTTTTGTAACTCTTGGAGATAAACATTACATAATACATTTTAAATTTTTGATTTATTATTTGGATCTTATCACTTATGACCTGGGTCTTCAAAAGAGGGTCTGTGAACCTGGGGGGGGCAGAGTAATGGCAAAGGGGTCACTAAATTGTTATTCTTATTATATCTTATTGTTTGATAATTTAGTTTAACTTTTAAGTTGTTTTTGTTGTTGTTTTCAGAAACTGAAATATATCTAAAAATACACAATGTGAATGTATCATATTATTAGCAAAAACAAATTGCCCTATTCATAAAAAATAATAATAATTCTGAGTTCTAAACATAAATGATAGGTTAAGTGTTACCCATAAATCACTGTCCAATCATGTGAGCTAGCTAATACGAAATCCCTGAGCAGTACTCATCTGTAATGGCGAGGTGAACTCATGAGCTGACGTTTACGTACTATTGAAGCATATCATTGGCCAATTGGCCGTATTATTATTTCTCGTGTATGGATGTTTTTGTCAGCCATAATGGATCGTTTTGTAACTTTTGAGCAAGAAACTCTGAAACAACCACCAGCAAAAGTGCAGAGGCTGATGTTAATGCACCTAACCGTGCTACAACTGCTGCTGACTCAACAGCTACAGGCGAGAGCAAAGCAGAGAAGACCCCAAATATTCGGAGAATTTTCTCAAGTGCAGTTCAATTTTCTATAAAACAAGGTCCCTTCTCTGTCTATCTTTGAGCTAAGGGGTCCTTGGCCTGAAAAAAACCTGACTAATTATATAAAAGAGAAATATTCAGAGCACACATCTATAGCACTGTGCAGTGCAGCCTACTGTTACCACAATAAACATATGAACTATTGCTTTTATTATTTTCTTCACTGAAGACATACCCTAATTGGCATCTAGTTTTGGCATCACGTCAAGAAAAAAATAATTTTGCCACAATGGTTTTATTTTAAGATACCACTTTTAATCTCACAGTCGTTGTCTGAGGCAGGATCATACATGGCTCTGCCCTGTTTGTCCTGATTGACAGGCAAAGACTCTCTGATGATTAAACAAAGAATTGTGAAATTAAAACAAAGATTTAAACAGGAACTAAAATACAAAAGCAGAATGATAAAATAATAATAATAATAATAATAATAATAATAATAATAATGAGCTCAAAAATGGACACCCTACAAACTCTTACTAATGTATAACCATCTTAATGGGTAATATAATACAGTACAGTTCAATCTGGTCCATGTCATGGACCTCAGTGGTGTGTTTCTTCATGTGTTTGTCCAGGACATGGGAGTGACTTTGGAACAGATCATCCTGTTCTACAGCATTGCGGGTGCAGTCGTTGTCATTGTAATGTCATGTCTGGCTGGAAGTGCCCTGCGTTCCACTAAGAGCCAGGTAAAAGAAAAAAAAAAAGACGATCATGTCCACACACATCACAGACTGTGCTGAGAGCTGTGCATGTGTCCAGTCACTAAAAGATTGTCTCACAATATTTCCTGAGCTTAAACATGGCTGCAACCTGAGTGAGGACCACTTAAATCAAGCATTAAAGTTCTCATTTTCTCTCCTCTTCAGGCCGTTATAGTGATGACTACTTCACCGACTGAATCGCCTGCTGATAAATGAGCACAGGAGGAAGCCCTGAAGTGTGATATTGGAAATTGAGCAGAGAGAAGAAATATGAACCAAAGAAAGCAAAGTATTTCTCTTTTTGGACACAAAAGAGTGTGAATAACAAACAATGACCACTTCCCACTTGTATTCTTGGGTTGACACAGTACAGATAATATGTACGTAAGTATTGCCTTTTGAGATGTATTTTATATTATACATAATGTAATATTTTAACCCTCATGCAGCTATTGGTACATATTTTTTCTTTCATTTTTGGATCATGTTGGCTGTGTTAATGCATATTGCATATTTTGGTAAAAGTTTTTGTTTTTCTTCTTCAGATTTCAGTCTCAGTTCATATAATATGTCTATAATTCACTGTATAAATGAAAAACTCCCTTTTAATACCATTGGATCATTCTTTTTATACCATTAAAACTCATTCAAACTACTTTTTTATCCCATAGTCATTCTAGCAGTCCTGGATGAGTTTTTCGTAACTTTGACTATTTTTTACCGGATTGGGCAATTTACCTGTATTTTTTTTATTCCTAAAAATGAATTAATATTTGGTAGTTGTTATCAGGACTGATGTTGGTTGACAAATGTAATGCAGTGAAAGCTGAAAAAATATTTATATATAGTATTTTGATTGCACTGTTTCACATGGTATGTTTTTCGTGTTCCAAACATGTTAAGAGTGAAGTTTTTGTTTTTTTAAACTGACATAACACAAAAAATATGAATGCAAAAAAAAATCAATATTGCTACTAATCATTGACCTATCTGAGACTGTGATAACAACAACAACAAAAAATATCATCAAGTATATGGAAAATAACCACTTTATAGTGTTTTGTTGTTTTTTTTTTCCTTTAAAAAACAGTGGCATCACAGCGTGGTTAGCACTGTTGCCTCACAGCAAGAGGGTCTATGGTTCGAACCCGGGTTGTAGTCTGGCTTTGGCTGACCTGTCAGCACATTATGTTTGCACTTCTACACCGCAGGGGAAAATCTCTGGGCAAAATCAATGTCCCTCTGAGATACTTAAAGAAAACTTGTATAGGCTGTATTTATTTGATCAAAAACATTCAGATTAGTCAGAGGAGGTCTTAAACTGAGATAATTCTGCTGACACTCTTGTCACAGCACCGCCTGGGTCCAGAGGCTGTTTTCCTCCACCAGCCATGACATTATTTGCCGTATCATTTTAGCTTTAATTCATGATGTAATTTAGCATCTGTTTGTCTTACCTTTTGGAAAAGTGTTGCAGATCATTTGGACCAGAATTCAGTATAACTGCCAACTTTAATTATGAACTATTAATTCCTTTTTAACACTTATGTCCAGATGAGTTACAAACTAAATCTTATATGGGTGAGAAATCTGGATTCTTTATCGATACTTATTCTTTATTGGAACTGCAAACATGACAAGTTATGAGAAGGTTGATAATGGTTGGCATGTAGAACAGCATTTTAATCAAATGGAAACACACAAAGTCATGTTGATGCTGAAACATTTAGTCAGTGTGTTTTTATTCAAACAACGAAGTGGGAACATCTGAACATGAGAATGTAAATGTCAACAACTCCAATCATAAACATGTCACCTTTTGTAAACCGCTCTCTGTTTTCAGTGTCTGAGGTGTTGAACACAGAATCACGTGGTCCTTTCACACCTTCCAGTCCCTTTCATTTAGCGTAGATAAAACACAACATACACAGATAATGGCAAAGTGTTTTAACATGTAATTCTTCCTAGTCAAAATGAACATTTTACATATCCATTCTGCCGTCACTTTTTTTCCATACAGGTTATTGTACTTTTAATTTCAGATATAGTAGATACACAGAATGACCAGTCCAGATATCTGCAATAGAATTCTTAATAGGAAAATCTCTTATTTCAGATATCTACTGTTCCTTTATTAAACTCCAGTTGTGGATATCCATAATTGCATATTTACTGGTCAAAATGTATTGAGGCTTTCCCAATTAGTGGTTATCTGGAACAGTTTTTAATTTTGGATATCTGATATTAAAATTATGACTGGGAATGCAATTGAAAATATCCACAGATGTATCATGGATTTCTGTTAAAATTACATTATGGATACCTGGAATTCTATTTCGAATATCTGGACTGTTTTTTCTGGATATCTAAAATGATGTTGTGGACATCTGAACTCGAAAGCCTAATACACATGCCTGGCAAAAGTGAAGTCATTTTTCAGACTCGGAAGAATGTGATTAAAGATATCTGCAATACATATCCACTCTATATATGTCATGATAAACTAGCCACTTCTAATTTTTAGGATTTAAGGAGATCTTGAATTGACTTTTTACTAGCAGAAGGTTTTAGATATGTTGAAATGCAGTTTCCAGCAGTACATGTTATTTTGTAAATAAATAAGAATAAGAATTTATTTTGACTAGAAGAAATTCTTATATGGATATATAAAATACAATTGGGGATAGTCAACGAACCCTTGTTATGTTATAATTGCATCCTATCTGGTCCTAAGCAGACGTCCGTTTGTGGATATCTGCCTTTGCATCCTATCCGCAGGCTGTAGATGTCTAAGTAATAATAGCAGTTGTGGATACCCATAATGGCTTTTTTACTTGTCAGACTGTATTTTGGATGTTCAAAATTACATAGGCCAATGGACATTATAGCCTACAAGTCTGGAAAATGTTTAAAAGCCTAAATATAGCTTCAAAGTGTTTCAGCGTACTTGGATAGCAATTTGAATCTTAACAGGAGCTCTAAGACATCACATCATCATGTTCTCTGTAGCATCCACGTTGTTCCATGTTTTTCCCAGCCCACCCCATTTATAATTGTTATTATTATTATTATTATATTATTATTATTATTATTATTATTATTATTATTATTATTATTATTATTATTATTATTATTATCATCATCATCATCATCATCATATTTTTTCAGCGCTGTTTCCAGGTCATTTTCTTGTTGTTCTTGTTTTTTAAAACTTTTGCTTATTTTTATTTGGGGGGTTTTTTTTTGTGTGTATTTTGCATGTGTGTTGGGTTTTTGTTTTTTTGTTTTTTTTTACTAATTTTCAGGAAATTTGCCAGTAATTTGTTGGGAGGACATGTCTTCTTTCGTTGCTCATTACATTCTTAACGTTTTTTTGAAAGAAATCAAGCTTATTTGCTCGGGTTTCAAAGGTTTAGATGCACATGAATACACCGGAGTCAGAGGAAAGACCTCTCAGCTAAGGAAACGAGACATCCGAGCAGCGCGTGAAAGCAGCACGTGTTTATTGGGTACTCCCTCCACGGATATGGCAACAGTTGTCATGACGACCATGATACACTTTGCGCCCTCCTCGGCTGCTCTGTGTGTTGAGGTAAGAGTATTGTTGTGAAATAAAATGACATGTCGCGGTGATATATGTTAGGTCAGCATCAGCTCCTCCGCACTGTGGACACTGGAGCTCATTAGCAGCAGCTGCGCAGTGTTAGCGGAAACTGTGCTGAGCTAACACGCCTCACCATGCCTCAAAGTCAGACACGTTTTTGTAAAGCACTGAAATGGATTTATACCTTGCATCTGAGTTTATCGTTACTTTGTGTGCTAGCTATGTTTTACAGTGAAGTTGTAGGCCTAATGCTGCTGTGTATCTGAGTAACGTGAACTTTTAGTCGAGTAGATGGGCCTATAGTCTGCTTACCGGCAAAGTCAACCCCGGAGCACCCCAAAGTTTTATCTTATACATGCATAGCATGGGTCCCCAACATTAGGAAAGTGCCGGATGCTAACTTGCATATGTTGGGCATTTTGCATAATTTACCTTGTTTATATAAGTGTGCATAATCACATATACTGACATTATTTCAGCCACTGCTTGGCCAATTTGGACCTCTTCTTCTTCTTCTAATGATTAATATAATAAAAATTAATATTTCACCATGTGGAACTGATCCTCCACTTAGGTTAAAGAGCACAGTACTTTGGTACCACTGCATATAGTATGTCTTCCTGGTTAGACTTGTTACATGCAGGAACGTGTGCACGATTTTTAAACAACATGACAAAAAAGACAATATTAATGGTAATTCATTTAGATTAACTGTCCATCATCTCTTGCTCAATTACTGTAAATGCAACGGTTTACAAACAACAAAATACTTTATGCAAAATCAATTTTATTACTATTATTTTATTCCTAGGATTTCCAAGTACACCTGAGAACGAACCCCAAACTCAGATATGGAAGCAGCTTGCAAAACAGAGACATCCAAAAAGAAAGCACCTACCTTGGAACCATCCAGTGCAGCACAGGTAGGCCCACAGCTGTGGAATGTAAAGTTATTGGGTTATTTCTGGAGATTAATTAAACATCACATTCTTGACAACCCATCTGGCAAAACCCTTGATAAACTATTATTTTAACCCCTAGATGAATAGAAGATGTGTCCAAGGGCTCAGGCACACAGAGCCCTTGCTTTTTATATAATTAGTGAAGATAAAGAGGTTATTAAATAAAAAAAAAGATGATTGTTGTCTAAAAGTAATGTGGGTATTTATTTTTTCTGGTATGATTTATCTGTAAGCTTCCTCTGAGCACCAACTGTCTGGCATGCTCAGACGACGGCAGTTACCTCAGCCTGGGTCACTCGCAGGGCTTGTCTGTGTGGTGCGCATCTTCTCTGATCTGTGCTGCTGAGTGGCTGCACGACACACTGGAAATTACATCTATTCAAATGACCAGAATGGGTGAGACGGCCTATCTGCTCGGCACTGTTGATGATATGGGTGAGTAGCATGCCTCTCTCATCCTCATAAAACATGGAAACAATCAGATTTTTACAATTGGAATCATTTAGATTGACATTTAGTTGTACAGTTGAAATGCTGAAGTCATAAAATCATTTCTGCGCTGAAGTGAGACAGTAACAACTGTGAGTTAGAGAAACAAAAAGTTATAACTGGAAACCCAAAGAGGTTTTCAAAAAGTGTCAAAAATGTGTCGTCATACTGACATGAGCAGCTTTCATCTTCCACTACAGGTGTTGCCCGAGTCTTTGCATATCACTGTGACAGCATTCACCTCCTCACTGTTATTAACATCATGGTGCGTATAGTCAGTCTCATTTCTTCAGATATATCTTGTCATAATTGCTTCTTCACCACCAATATTTTTTGTATTTTTAAAGAAAAAATATGCATTCATTGAATTTTTTACAAAACATATAAAAACATACACTTCCCATTGAACATAAAGGCACACAAAATGGCATTCCTAAAAAACACAAATACGCTTTCAATAAATGGAAATAAGGCACATGCTGCTGTACTCATGACAAACAAAGCATATAACAAAGCTGCTCAAAAAGTGAAAAATAAAAAAATAACAGTAGTTCACTGCAAGGTCTTTGCAAAATCTTTCTCCTCCACAAATGTCATAACTGAGTCCAAATCTTATCCACCACATTGCAACAATCCATCAAAGAGACTTTTCTTGCTCGATCTGTTAATGGATTTCCATAACACATCAATTTTATGTTTTAGCTTCAAGTAAAACATGTTTATTATTTGTTTTGTTAAGTCTACAGTTTACTGAGAAGCATAAAAAACTTTTTATTTGTTGTTGATAAGGGTAGTTAATGAAATACGTGAAAAATCAAGCTGTTCTTTTTTGATGATTGTTTTTCAAAATGTCATGTATATTTATGACATAATTTCATTTTTTTAAAAAAGTTAATATAAATCCTTCTAAGAAAATATGTTTTAAAATAAAAGATTCAAAAATGTCATCCACTACCAGGAAAATGTCAACAAAAGGAGCATTTGCTTGACATTTGAATTGTGTGAGGGTGGAGATTATGGAGCCGTGTCACTCAGATGTGAGTCACTTCCTGTTTGCACTGTTTTTATTATAGGATTATAAAAACTGTAAATCCAAATATTGATTCAAGAGATTTTCACGTCTCTGGCAGGTAATGGTGCAGCTTGGCTTGAGGTTTATAACTTCCCCACAGAAGCATGGCTGAAAGAGTTAGAGGCGGCGCAATCACAAAATCAGGTATAGTTCTGAAATTTGATTGCTATACTGGTTTGTCCATGATTGTCTCTTTACTGGTTTTATATATAATGTGTAAAATGTTAACTACTTTAATTCTGCTGTTGTCATTGAATTACAACTACAGTAACTTTATTTTTATTTTATTTATTTTTTAAATGTGTATTCATTCATTTATTATCCTCAGGATCCAGATTCATCTGGAGATGTGGACCTGAAATGGTCTCCAGTTGCAGTGGTAATTAAAGTAAAGGCACCTAAAATTTCAGCAGGTATAGTATAATTTTATTTATCGCTAGAATGTATTTTGTATTCTGTTATCTGTTGTATAACTTTAATATTCATTAGATATTTATCGTTTGTAGTATGTGTAAGTGATGGTGTAGATGTATGTGTCCGTGTGTATTTCAATACACAGTTATTCATGTTTTTGTGCTTTTATGAATAGACGTAAAAGAATAAGTACGAGCACACATTTCAATTAAGAATCAATACAGCAGCACGTTTCTGCTGCTTTGCAGGGGCTGCATTGGATGGTCCCCCTGATGTGTTGCAGATGACAGACTTTTTTACACAATGTTTGGCTCTGGACGTAGAAACCAGCAGCAGTCAACAATGGGAGGAGCAGTCTTCTGATACAGACGCAGAAAAAACGAAGGAAACGAATGAAAGCCTGAGGTACGATAAAGTTTACACAAATATAAGCAGCTGAACTGTTATTGATTGCTCTGTTGCACAGCTAACACATGAAATACATACATGATGTTTGCATGAAATATTTTTCAGCCTTATAATTATTTTTTTTCTGTTTTGGTCGTGCTGAATCCCTGATTGCATCCGCAATTCTGAAACCAAAATTGTGCCATTGATAACACGACTAACCAACTCTAGATGCAGAAGCTCAGCGTTTTCCTGCTCAATATCAGTTACATGAAATGTTTTTCAGATGTTGTACCCAGCACTTCCTTCTGCCTTGTGGACAGTTTCCTGGTGGCAGTAAAGCAAAGTCTCAGCCAGGTTTGTAATGAAGAGGGGGTGGGGATGTTGAATATCTGATCTTTTGTGATTTGCCAGTGTTTCAAAGAATTTTCAACTAAAAAAGATATTTGTCAGTCTCCAGAATAATGGGTCATAATTGTTGTTGTTGTGTTTTAATGAATAGTCCTCATTAAAAGCAAATTGATGGGCAAAATGGTCCTTATAGATTTCATCCCTCATATTAATCCCACCCCTTTATTGAGGCATGTTTAAGTCTGTAGCGGCAAGCCACACTCCTATTAATCATTTTAAACCTGAAGCAACATCGGTTTTCTTGTCCTGCGTTCAGACACCTTTCACAAGCATTTTCAGCTTTGAAACCTGAGCACACTGGTTTGATTTCTTTTGAAACATGATTAAAAAAGCACTGAGCAATTTGGCAAGAGATGTTGCAAGAAATTAGGAAAAGGTGACAAAGAAAGTGCCATAAAATTTATTTGGAAAAAAAAGAGTTAGATACAGATGGAGAAAATATTAGAAATTAACAATAATTTAAAATAGGGAATGTTTCCAGAAAATATTATTAATTATTATTTTTATTTATTATATTATAATTATTATTATTATTATTTCCTGTATATTATGTGTGGGATTTTTTTGTTTTGTTTTGTTGCCTTTTTTCCTTTTTTTAATAATTTTTTTTTACATTATTTCTTTTCTTTTTTTTCTGCTAAATTTCAGGTAATCAAGTCAATCTGCTCAGACTTGCTAATGTCTTCTTTAATCTAACCTTTTCTCAGCAGGGTTGCCTGTTGCTATCTGTGTGTGGTGGAGTGGCAGCCATAATCTTCTTCAATATTTGCTGCAAAAAGCACCAAAGAACAAACCAGGTAAGATACTCATTTTTCACATCTTTAAAATGTGTTGCCTGTTGTTAAAAGCTCTCGTCGACTGTGCTTCTTTCTTCGTACGAGAGTGGGTAATAGGCATATGTTTCTGGTTTTGACCCTTCTGTTTTTGAAGCAGATGTGGAGCCCACGCCAGATGTGTTGTGGCCAAATGCAAAGGAAATCCTCTGCTCTGCTGTCAGTAGATGCACCCGTTTCGTAGCTCTTGGCCTTGACGGTGCTTTGGTGTGTGTGTGGGACAGGCAAACCGGTGAGCAAATCTCATGGTGAGGTATCTCACCCTAAATCCTACTCCGTGTCATTTAGCTACAGCAGTGCAGTTTATCAGATTTCTCTTAATTCATAGATGCCATCTATGGGGGGGCATTAGATTTTATGACCATGTTCTTGCCTAAAGTGTATCCACTTCAATGACTCAGTGAATTCGATTGAATTATTCGTCTCAGTTAGCTGTGAGATATATTTAGAATTTCTCTGAAAGGAACTTCACTGAAAAGCGATAATGAGGTCGGTTCACTTTTTGGAAAAAAACAAAGTGACAATTTATGTGTTTTTGTTCTTGTGTGTGTGTGTGCGTGTGTGTGTGTGTGTGTGTGTGTGTGGTTTTGTTGTAATATAAACAAGGCTACGGTCCGGTTGATTCTCATTTGTCTCTTCTGTCCCTCAGGGTCTCCTTTGTCTGTTATCTGCATGTCAGCAGCAACACACAGTGCCTTCTTCAGGATGTTATTTGTGAATTCCTGGCCACAGTCTGCTGATGACTTCCAGACTTTTACCCCAGCAAACATCCATCTTTTGGTGTTGTGTAAAAGTGGAGCAATTCATACAGTCACAGCGGGACGAGGGACACAGTCCTGCACTGTGCAGCTCACCGAAAGGTTACCTGAGTTTTACATTTCTCTATATTCAACGTAGGTATTTAACTCTTTACTGTCGAAAGCATTATTATTATTGCTTATTGTTATTATTTTCTTTATCTCTATAGGCCTAAAGATAACGGGGAACTACCAACTGTCACTGCACCAATACCATTTCTGCAGAGTTTGGTAGAAACACTGAAGTTGCTACGAAAAAGCTGAAAGCTGTTAGAACAAAAGGAATATCTTAAAACATATGGTATAATAAATTTAAACTCTTTGGGTCCTGCTGTCATGTTTTTCTTGTCTTCACTAGTTGCTCATGGTGCAGAGAAATGGGAAAATGTTCCTTCAAGATGTCATCAACAAAACCATTGTTTGCTTCTTGATTCCTCCCACAACTCATGTGATCGCCACTCCCTGCAATCCTGTCTATGCTCTGAACATCAAACAGCAGACAATGTTCATTAAAGGTAAACAAAAGCCACATTTTTGTTTCGTTTTGCATTGCACCATAGCAGAAGAAAAGACTTAATGAAGGAATCGCTGGTGAAGTACTAAAGGCTTTCATTACACAGGTGACCAGGACCCGAGCTGCAGTGGGTCTCCTGAAGAAGGAACCCACAGTAAGCTTTTCATGTTCTATTTTGGAGAGCATGACATCATCAAGCCGAATATCATTTTCCTTCAAGATTCACCACGGCAACAAAACACACCGAGCCGTGTCATTCTCGAAGACACCTGCAATCTCTACCTCCAGCACAGGTGACTCTCTTTGTGCCATCATGTAGGTATAATCTGCATGTGGTATGCACTTATTTTTGAAAGTGTATTCCTAAAAATGAATCCGATGATATGAAGACTACTGAGGACAAAGTAATAATAATTCGTAGTTAATCATTAAAGTCGTATCTTGTTTGTTTTTTTCTGTTTTCGTGTGAAGAGCACTCTCAGTCGATGAAAGGAACAAAATCATAATGCAGACATGGAAGCAGCTTCAGGAAAGTGCAGAGCAGAGACACAGCAGAGCTGCAGCCAGCTGAGAACAGCAACAGATCTTTATTGCACAGAGGTACTTTTGTATTAATGTGCATTTTAAATTTATTGTGCATTTTATATTTATTTTATGGTGGTTCGAAGCGTCTACTAAACCCTTTTAAACATTGACTGCACTATTCTCCTCGACACACAGTGCCTATTTATACAGTTTTTTTCTGTGTGAAACTTCTGTAATTAGTGCAGTATAGTATTCCAGCTCTATTTCTGTACATTTTTAAAGCAAATGTGTAAGTGGAAAAAATATATTTAAATGCTTCTAAATCATCCTAAAACATTGCATTGAAGCCAGTTTTCAAGGCAGCATTTTCTGTTTATTAACATTTTTGATGAATTAGAATTTCAGGCAGGCATACAGTATTTATATAAAAAAAAAAAACCACAGATGGAATAGCTTTTAATCTAGTAAGTAATTTTTATCTTGCTGTTATGTAAATTCTGTAATATAGTATTTTGTGCAAGGATTTAAATTACAAGAGCATATTGTAGCAAATGATGCAATTCAGGAAAATTAATAAAACCACAGCTAATGTAGACAAAGCTCAGAGGAATCAGTAAATGCCATGGTGCCAAGGTTATAGGATTGTGTTCATTCCTTATGATGAATCTTCATATGTATGAGTAAGAATATGCTGTAAGTATTTCTTTTTAATTATTGTTAGTTGAGACAGTTTGGTGCAACAGATTTAAGGCTGATCCCGAATTTGTCTTAGTGTACAAAATGGAATGACTGTTTTTTGTGTTGATGTGGGCAAAATGTTTATATCTGTGGATCTGGAACGCCGTCTGTGAATTTCAGAAGGATGAGTGTGTTCATGCTGATTATGACTGGGCTGTATTTAGTCATGGCACGTTGGCATTTTGTTGCCGTTGGGGTCCATGGATGTTTCATCTGTCATGGTTTTAATGTCAGAAGACAAAACATTCAGATCAGAGTGCAGAGATTTTGTTAAATTGAGTTAATTGATTAAATTGTAGAATCTGTCATTCAGTGGTTCATTTAGGGCTTTGACTGTGTTTGCTGTGGAAGTTTATGTTAAGTTTTGTTTGGGTATAATAGGCAGCAACAAAAGAAAGCGGATGTTGTGTGTAGCTAAGCAGTCTCATGCCACTAATGACAGTTTTTGATGTAATGGAAAGAAAAACAAAAGTAGCATAATGTAAGGTGGAAATAGTGACTCAATTTCAGCTTTAAAGGCATTTCTTTGTAATAAACCAAAGACAGAAACCCTGCTTTACAGGCTCATGCACACATAAGAAAGAGTGGTTTGCAGTGTAGGAGCATGAGTTTTAGTTTTATGTGTGCCAGTCTGACACATTCACCTTCAACGGCGGCATTAATTAGCAACTCAATAACAAGTATCAAGGTAATGGCAGAAAGGATGAAAACACGTGAGACGTGCTCACCCATTCAGAAAATCTCAATCTATCAGAGAGCTTCTTTATCTACAACCAATCAGTATGTGTGGCTGTTTAATTGTTACTAATCGGCTCTCTGTATTAGTTTAGATAGGAAATAATGGAAATTCTTGTGGCAGAATGTACTCATGGTGTTCATTTGAACCGATGGAGAGCTTTCTGGATCATTTGTATGGCATCGCTGAATCATTTGTACTCAAACTGCACCAGTCAAAGGAAACGGTACTGATACAGATTTTAATATGTGCTTGAAAGCCTAATTTGAATTTCTAAAAGCTTCCTGAATGTTGATGCGAAACGGCCAAACATCATCGAGACCACAATGAAAGCACAGGTTCAGAGCTCTGTTCAAAGAGCCTGGCCTGTGTTGTCGTCAACATCAGATTTTCTACCCGTTAAAAAAAAAGATCAGATAATGCCGCAATAGCCTATTAAATTAAACAAAGCACTTTCAACGTGGCAGAGACTTTAATCCTTGTCACTGCTTGCTGTTGGTTTGATGTTCTCTTGTAAGTTTATTATTATATTATTTCACTATAACATAAAAAACAAACTTGCTGTCAGCACTCCCAGCTTCAAAGCCACTTAAAGAAGACATCATATTAAATATAAAATTAGCCTTTTTATACGTGTTTTTTCTCTCTGACATAAACACTCATTAGTAAAAGCTAAGGTACAAACAAAACATATAAATGACAGTGACACTGATTCCTTTGTCAGAAAATTGTTTTTCTTCTTATGCTAAATAATAATTATCATAATAAATCCTAAAATAGCTAAATGATAAATGATTGTAAAAGGTGTGTGGAATATGCCTTTTTGCCTTCTTGAAGGGTGTTATACATGAGCATAATCTACAGTATACATCTTACATGTTGGTGTGATACATATAAGCTGAACTCAGTGAAAATGTATTCTCGGAGGTTATATTTAAAATACGGACCATTTTCCTGATTGCATGTCAAACTGTATTTATATTTTTAGAAATGAAATTATTTAATGCACTCATTCAGGAAGAGGAAATGCATGAAGAAATGCAAGCAGAAAGTTAATGAAAGCTGGGTGATATGTAGGTATCAATTTAAAGAATGTTATCTATATTTTCAAAATTATTACAGCTTGTAGCTAAATTAGAAAGTGATAAATCCTCCACATAAGGCCTGAAATGCACCTCTGTGCCCAGATTAAATTCTTTTTCTAGATACATAATTTCTATTTTTAAACATGGAAGTAGCATAAATTGCTGCAATGTCCAGTAATTCAGATTTCCCCACCAGATGTAATAAATGTTGGTCAGCAAATCACGTTAGATCATTAATTAAAAAAACTGCATTTTAATGCACTACTTGTAAAATTATGTCAATCTTCCACTTGCATTTGCATTTGAGGTTAGGAGAGTCATAGCACCTCAACATATACGTGTCTCATTTCTTGTTGTGAACAACAGAGGAAAATTGCAAAAATGCATGCTTTTCTCCATAGAGCTAAGGATTATTTTAAAGCCATCTCTGCCACATAACAAGTTGTCACAATTAAAGCGTAGAAATGGCCTTTCCATTTGGGCTCAATGACTCATCACTGATTAGCAGCAGCATTCCCCTCAGGGATCCTGCAACTACACATCACCACAGACAGAGATATGTGTTTGCATAAGACATCTGCACAGAAATTGCGTGGTATTGCGGTGTTACAGCTATTTGCATGCTCAAAATTTCGGCTATATTTGAGAATTATTCCTCTCAGTCTCAACACAGTTCATTGTAATTTCACCTCTGAAAATTGGCAATGTTTCAATGGACTCACAATAGACTAAATTCCAGTGAATACATTTAATTCAAGATGACCACAAGTTACAGTGTACAGAGCACTAAACATTCCTTTATAACAGAAGATTGTTACAATTGTGTTTTGAAATCTGTGCATTTAATGAATACGCTTCCCCTCCTCAAGGGTTTTTTTGTGTTTTATACAGAAGCTTTTCATGATTCATGATGTCAAAATGACATACATTTCAAGTAATTCTGCACCTAACACAAGACACTGACTTAATTGGAATAAATAAAGCAGTCTCAGACATGATGAGGGAGCTTCCACTCTGTACTGTCCTCATATGATGCTCTGAGGGCTGGATGGGTTTGAATCTCTCTCTGCATTGTTGTCTGCTATTAAAAAGCTGCTTCTTCTTGATGCTGACTCTGCTGTGCTGTGGTTATCACAGCACAGCATGAATCTCTCCTGACTGACAGTGCTCACATCTTTTTTTAGTGGAAAAGTGTTGGCAGCACAACTGAAAGATCCAGTTAATACCGTGTTGTTGTCGTGATCGGACATTGCGGTGGCATTGCAGTTAAACCTCCGTAGCCCCTTTCGAAAGTGAATGGTAAACAGGCCGTAGATGACTGGGTCCAGGCAGGCGTTGACGAGCCCAAAGATGAACAGGATGTGGGTCAGTGATTGGGAGACCTTCCCCTCCAGGTCATCAGGGAAGAACCAGTACCACAGGCCCAGCAGGTAGTATGGCGTCCAGCAGATTATGAAAGACGAGACGATCACGATGCTCATTTTCAGCGTTCTCATCCGGGCTTTGGGGATGTTATTCTTCGAACACCGCAACTGCACTTCGTTGGAGGACACTGAGAGCAGAACACATGACGGACACAAAACATGGCACACGTTACAGGGCGCAACACTAACTCTTAAAAGTAGCAACCAGGCATCAGCTTTTGTTTGCCAAAACTGAAAATATGGTCTCCATTTATAGTCACCTTATTTTGAGTAAACACGAAACTGTGCATATATTCGTCTGCTTAAAATTGAAAATGTGATATAAAAGAATATTTGAAAGCTTTACAACGGTAACCAAGCAAAATTCGATGTAGTTTATGCTTTATCTGACACTGGAACACATCTGTACACACCTATGCACGTGCAGTGCTGGTCATGGTTTACGGCAATATATACTGCCAATGCAACAAATAATGATCTATTAATTTTGGGGTACACATTTTGCTGTTTTATTTCCCTAGTTTTTTACACCAAAGCTCAAAATGGCCTTGAGGCCATTTTTGTTGAGTCATGCATTGTAAAGCCTTTAGTCGTATTGCCTGCAAGTATTGCCTTCTCATTCAGATTTAGATTTCAGGTGTAGGCATGGTGCAATAACTGCTTTGTAGTGCATCTTAAAACGTCAAAGCCCAACATCAAACACAGCAGCAATTCTGTTTTATAAAAGCTAATCACTTTAGTGAACTGATCCACAGAGCTTCATTTGTACTCACAGTTGTCCGTTTTCAGTCGTTTGGAAATCTCACAGAAGATTCTGGTGTAACAGGTGATCATGATGACCAGAGGCAGCAGGAACAGGCAGGAAAAAGTGAACATGTTGTAGGCTGTTTCATGCCAGTGAGTGACAAAACTTCCACGTGTGGTGCACTGAGTGAAGTCCTTGGGGTAGATGATGGTGACATTGTGAAACAGGAACATCTGAGGAGGGAAAAGAGCAATAATCAGACAGGCCTAGAGATAATATCCATGTGTTTGGTGATCGTATTATTATTCAGTGATAACTTTCCATGCTCTGGTTGACCTGTCTCAGGATATGAAATGCATTAAGCCGTCTAGTGAAAAACATTTTTTTCCCTCCACCTTATAGAGCTTTTCAGACATGCAGATATTTTTTGTTTCATTTGCCCAAGTTTGTTAATAGAGCTCTCTGAGATTGGGTAGGATAGTTCAGGTGTAGACCTGTTTTGTGGCTGATCTAGACAAAACACGGACAAAAATATATCTCAATCAATAACTAATCAGTCAACGTCAGTTTTAAGAATCCAGCCTATTGGGAAAGGAGCAAAATGGCTCAGATACAAAAGACTTCTTCCATGTTCACTGTAAAGATTGAGACACTTTTTGGATAACAATGGAGGCATCAGGCTGATTTTCTGACATATCAGTGAATGCTAGTGTTAGCTGTCTGAACTTTTGATATGATGTTGATAACTAGCACAGGAGTCCAAAGTGTGTCTGCTCCTCATGGATGGTTAGGACAGTCACTTGGGTGCGGCTGGGGCATTACTGCTTCAAATTCCGTATCTCAGTAATTTATGAAAATATAATAATGGTAAGTGTTTTCTTTTTCATAACAAAATGTGTGAACATGTTACATTTTAAATATTAATATATATACAATTTCATTTGAATTATATATTTAGTTCAATTTTATTTATTTAAATTTAAAAAGAAAAAAAATGCGAGAATGCGTTTTAAACCTCCCTGAGTGGGTCGCACACATAACATGCTATCCAGTGTCACACCCATCCTGCCAGCTTACCCTTTCCCTCAGACACCGTTTCGGCTTTGTTAATACCTCCCTTGCTGGCTCAAAGGCGGGACAACTCTGCCACCCCATACAATGTTCGTATCTTTCAGAAAGAATGGTGAGACGGTGATATGGTGACGCAAACTTTTCCCAACTGACCTGTTCTCCCCCTGTTAGCAGGAGAAATGAACAGTTGGATTTGGTCTCCTCGTGGGAATTGATGGAAATTAACAGATTCTTTAAGGTTATGTGGGCCTGTACGCTCACAGGACATCCCGTTGTGGAGCCTGAGGACGCATCTTGATGGGTGTCACATTTCTTTGTGTAAATTTACCTTTAATATTGTTTCACATTGGTCCTCGCCTGCACAGCCTCCCTCATGGTGATGATTACAGTTTCATGTAAACAAAACATTTTGGCAAGAAACTCTTCTTGCTGATGGGATTGCCGTTTATTTCAGACTTATGTTGAGAGGGGAACGTGCAGTGGCACATTTATATTTTTTAATACTTTTACAGATTACAGATTTACAGATTGTAAATCAGTGGAGACAAAATATTCATGTCAACAACTTAAACCAAAGAAATAATTACTACATCAGAGTACAACAGGTGGCCATGTCCCTCTGTGCATGTGAACGCAGACACTTTTTAGACGGCTCATGTATGAATGAAAACCGGTCCTGACCTCCTTACCTGAGGGACTGACAGCACTATGCTCATGCCCCACGCCACAGTCAGCATAACTCTGTTCCTCTTTCTGGCTTTACTGATAGCCAGAGGGTTGAGGATGGCTGACTGCCTATCCAGACTAATCACCATGGTGACAAAGGCGCAGGAGTACATCGCCTGCAGCTTCAGAAACATCAGTAGCCTGCAGGCAAAGTCCCCAGCAAGCCACTGGACTGTGATGTTCCACACGGCATCCACAGGCATCACGATGAAGGTCACCAGCAGATCAGCCACCGTCAGGTTGATTATAAGCACCCTGACGTGGGATTTCCGTTTCCCATCGCTGTGCGCCGCCCACAGTACTGCCAGGTTGCAAAAGGCCGATATGCCACAGAGAATACAGGTGATAATCACTCTGACTTTGGCTGCTGTGGTGAACGTGGGCAGCTCCAGGTCTTCATCCCCTGCAGTCCGGTTGGAAGAGGGCGAGGAGCAGTTGCAGCTGGAGTTAAGTTGGTGGTCTGTTGTCAGGTCATACATGGTCGCTGCAGAGTCACACAGAGTGGTGTTCATTTTCTGAGGATCGCAGAGGAAGCAACATTCTGCTCATCCAACATGAAGATCAGTGCTGGAAACAAGAGTAAAGCAAAAAGAGGCAGTCAGCAAGGTTCAAGATGGATGAGTCAGAGGCCATTAAGTTGACGAACGTCATCCAAACAAATCTGTGTAACAAAAGAAACAAACAACTCATGAATGAACTACGACCGCCACCAACGCCAACAGTCCAGTCTTAGTCTCATCTGTAAGGTCAGCCACTTTATATGTCTAATATTTATTTCCAAAAATATTAGAAATATGTCAAAATATGGTTTTGTCTAACTTAAACCTCATCATCGCAGCTGTGCATATATTATCTATTTCTAATTGATAAATATTTTGCATACTTGACATAAATTTGTGAAATACAAAAAAACATGTTTCTGTCATGTACATATATATAAATATGAAATGAATAAACTGAAATAACTACATGAAATGAATGTGGCAGCTTTTTATTGCAAACATTTGTTACGAATGTCTGTATGTATGTTCATAAGGGAGATATTTTTACTTGAGTGTTTTTTTTTTTTTAAATTAAAAACCTAAGTACACTAACTAATATGATTTAGCAACTTACTATTTGCACACATGGTTTTAAAATCGTACTGGTTCTCCCATGAAACCACTGAAGAAAATCAGTGTAAGTTTGCCTATCAGAGGCACAGTTTGCAGGGTCATGCCTTCACTATCCTACGGGAGAAAAAAGTTGCATACCCAAGGCCAGATTTTTTTCCCAGAATGGCAAAGGCATATTAGGATTTGCCCTGCTCTCCCTCTGATATTCGCTGCTTTCGTTGGGTTGAATTGTTTTGGTTTAAGCATGAGGAGTGAGATTGGTTAGGGTAAGGGTAGGTATCAGGGTGAGCCAAAGCAGAGCAGCACAGGTCATGCCTTTGTCATTGTAGCAAAAGAAAAAAATCCCAGGTGCTCCAAAATGACTGCTTCCTGTATGAAGTTTGAGTAACTTCATGTGTAGGCTACGCAGAAGATTAGTCATCGTACTTCTGTTGTTGACTAGGTTTTGTCACAATTGCACTGTAGATCTACTGGATTGTAAGATGTATTGTATGTATTCCACCAAGGCCAAATGGCTTACCTCGCAATGTAAAAGCCCTGGGAGATAACTTTTTGGTTAAAAACATTCAATTCTGAATTTAATGTTAATTGCACAATGCACTGGCTATCGAACAATAATTTAAATTTAAAAAATGTAAAATTTGTTTGCTCTAAGCCTAACGTTCACTATGAAATTCTGCCTGCCTGTGGGTACGATCTCCCGGGAAAAATGAAGGATGGATTTAAGGCACTAAGGGAGGACTTCAACCAGTGTGCAACAAAAGCAAGAAGATAACTGTGCTGTTTGTTTTACCAGATCCAGTGCTTGCCATCTTCAGCAAAGGAGTAATTTGGAAGTGAAAGAGAGATTTTGCAGTTGTCATTGCTGTCCACAGTGGTGGTTGAAATGGCAGAGGGAGGAACAAGTAAAGTAATAACAGAAATTCTCTCTCCAATGTTGTGTATGTTGATGACGTTGTTTAGTGTCGCGTATGTGTATAGTTGCTAAGCTCTGAAGAAAATGAAAAGTGATCTTGCTAGTCTTAGCAACAGTTGCATCAACAGTAATACCACTTGGAGGCGCTAGGTGGGTATACAATTCAAATGTTGAAAACATCTTTTTTTCCACTCTAACTAAAATAAAAAATAATTTGTGTATGTGCCTTGTGAGTCAGATTTGCTCATTGGCTGATACTTCGCCCTTCAACCCAAGAGTTATGAAATTCTGGTCCCTAGTTTTTCAATAATCCTGCTGACAAACAAACCAAACAGAAAAAAATTGAATGAATAATTCATGCCTCAAATACATCTCATCAGGAGGAAGTAATATGCATACATGGAGAGTATCATTCACAGTGGAAATCGGTTAGATGGAAAGATGATGCTCACAAACTGTGAGGGACATGGCAAGTATGAATATAGTACATTTAGCTAATCGTACATGGTATGTGCTTCTCGACAAGTCCATGTTTTTCTAAAGTGCATGTTGTCATGCTAATATGCAACTGCAATTTACAAATGGCTTCCTTAGTAATCATAACAACATGGGAACAGGGAAGATGTAAATACATTTTAATGGATTCATTAAAAGTTTTAATAAAGATTATTATAATGACAACAGTATCAGCCACAGTTTGGAAACTAAAACGAAGTAGTCACACTTTAATTAATCTTTGTTGTGCAGTGAGCCCTGACAAAAAATGTTTCCCAGTATATTGCAACAAGAAAAACAGTCTTTATGTGTTTGACTTGACTTAAAGTCAAATGAACTCTTGTTTAGTGTCTCCATGCATTTAATAAGTGCCTGGAAATCTCTTTGTTATCTGTGACAGTGGTGCCCACACCTGCACAGCACAACAGCTGCATCACTGACTGATGCAGACTGACGCTGTGAATACAAATATCACACCATGGACTGTTGGTTGTTAGTATTTCAGAGTGATTCTTAATAAAATGTACTTTTTGAATCCATTAATTTGTTACAAAAAAAAAAAGTGATGTCCCACCTATGTTTACAGTAATGTGACTAACATGTTTTTTTTATTTTCTCCTCATAATAAATTTCATAACAGATGAGCTTTCATCATAGACATGGTGGTAGAATAGATGACACATAATGTCAAATAATCATAATGTAATCATGTAAATGTATTAAATGTGATATGCAAAGTACTGGTCTGTTAAGCAAAATTACGCACACGCGCTGTATGCACGCGCTTCTCGTTGATCCAGTCTCTCTTTCTCTCTGTCTGTCTGTCTGTCTGAAGATTAATATAAGTAATCGATGAAACCAAATATTTTCTGATAGTTAATAAACAATCCCAAAATATTTCTTAACTCGTTCTGATATTCAAATGTCACGAATATGTGGGTGATGGAACCAAACATGAATTATTTAAGTCAGATCATACTATATATCCCCCCAATTTAAAACTGATACTGGCATTTATCCGCACACAGAGGACTTAAGTCACTAATTTGAGAAAAAAAGTAAAGAAATGTTACTTAAGGCGTGAGGATGCGCACAGATTTTTGTTATTCCCACATTTGACTTAGTACACGTGTTGCTCTTAACCACATTATAAACAAAACTATAATTCATCCACTGTATCGAGTTCCATCTCTGTAACCTCAAACTACAGAGAGATTATTATGCGAAAAGTAAACTTACGTTCATGAGCAGCGGGGAGGACTGTTGGTATAGCCTTTTGCGTAAATCTGGGACCTCAGATATTTTAAAATGACCGCAGGACGGAAGCTTCTTCGGTGTTAGTGTCCGTTTGTTTTTAGTAAGGCTGCTGTAAGTTTCCCAGCTGACACAACAACACCTAATACAGCTGCAGCTCCTCTGATGTCCAATGCGTAAACCGCTCCACCTTTATCCACATATACCAATCAGAGTCGTGCAACAAACTCCCCAGGGTGGGGCCCCTCATCTCAACATTCACTGGCATAACCTATAGTAAAAAATGTCGGTCAGTCTTACGAAAACAAAATTGAAAAATATCAGTGTGTATATGTTGTGTGAAATCCTGCAGTAAAAGCTGCTGCACCATTATGTAAGACGTGATTCATGAGATAAGACACAAGCAGCTGAGACTTTGCTGCATGAAAAACAAAATATTCTCTATGACTATGAGAAACATATCTGCAAATAGCAAAAAGATTCAAGTCTGCATCTGAAGATTAAAGAGATTGTGGTGGACCTACTCATAAAGACCTTAAAGCTAAGCAAATCATCATCACAAATTAGTCACAAACGACGCATATGAGGTCTTATCATCCCTCTGACCTCTTGCTTTATGGGGTCATCTTCCTGCTTTAGGCTGACCTCTGTCACCCCAAAATTCACCTCTAAAATTCAGTTCTTGACACATTTTATCTCATTTGTTTGATCTTTGTTAAACAAGATAACAGAATTAGCAAATGAGATATAACATGTTAAAGGTCCAGTTTGTAGTAATTGGGTTCATCTGTTGGTAGAAAGGTTATATATCGTTCAAAACTATGTTTTCATTAAGTTACAATAATTTTAAAATAAGAATTGTTGTGATATTGTTACCTTCAAATTAGCTATTTGCATCTATATAAAAGAGAGATAAAGAAAACTAGATACAGCTGCGGAGGAGGAGCCCATTCATTCCTATGAAAATTGCTCAGTGGCACATGAGACCAAAAAGTTTAACTGCCAAAAAATATGTAATTTCTTGGATCTGACATATCGCTACAAATGTGTTTCACAGGCAGATGTTTGCCTTCTGAGAGCAATCTACTTTTTCTAATAAAATGATAACAGAGATTTAATAAATATGTCAGAGTACATCTAAGTGCTGGGCTCTGTTTCCATGGTAATGTCTCAGTGAAAGTTTAGCACAGGTCGAGCAAAGGAAGAGGGGTGATGAGGATTAATTATAACTCACATTCCTTCTCTTTATATATTTTAAAAACTGTCACTAAAGGTCCGTTATATGGTGGTGCCATGTGAGAAATTGAAATAAAGTGATTAACATTTCACATTTATTCACATTTATTCCCTGCAAGGGTGATAAATGCGTCTCATGTTATTATGTTATTATTAATATTATGTTATTAGGATGTCTCATGTAAGCATTTGTAAACTTACTTCAGCTGCAAGTAAACCTCCACGTGTACAAAGAAAATACCATAAAAAGTGATTTTAGTGCAACCACAACAATATTTTATTAACATCTCATCCTAAATCTGCATAATTTAGAAGCTACATTTAATCATAGTGAGAATAGCTGCAGTCTTTTGGGTGTGTGGGTTTTGATATCATTTGGATGACTGTTATTTTCCTTTAGGTTAGGTGGTCTGCACATTCATTAATGTCTATATTTATCTTCATCTCAATGCATACAGTACAAATTCGGTGCCAGATGAAGTTCACATTCTGTCCAGTCAGTAACAGGTTGTGAAGGATCCATCACTGCAACTTTTGCTGCCAGTGGAACAATGATATAACAGTTTTCTGTGAAAAATCGCAGTCAGTGGCAGCTGAAACATGCTCTCACTGATTACACTGTAAGGGACAATCATCCACGTTGTTCTATTCAAACGAAGGTCAGCCGTTTTATCACTGATTGGTATTGTGTGATAGTGATTACAGAAGTGGTTTAAATGTGCTGTTAACCACACTTTAAGAAATCAGGATAGGAGATGAGTGCAGGTAAACCCAGCTTTATGTTGGTTGCATAAATGTATTTTTTATGCTTTCCTACCATAATTATCATCTCTTGGCACATCACAATGCTGTTTGTTCAACTGAGTAACAGTTATTCTTGGTTATCCGCATCAGCCATTTGCTTAAAATTTTATTTTATACATAAGATGCTGTCAGCGTGAAACCCTTTTTTTCCCAGCAGCTCTTGACTAGTATACTTGAATGTGTGACTGTGGATTTGATTCTGGTTTTTGCTGACTTATTAGTTCATTAACTTATAATTTTAAATCTTAATATTTGGTTCTCTTATTTTGTATTTTATAACATTATAACATATTTTGTATTCTTATTTTATATTTTTCATTTATGTATTTATGATCATTTTTATACCCTTATATCTATGTAATGATATGTACACCTGACATCTAATCTTTTTCCTATTTGTACAAACTCATTACTAATGTAATGTTTCCTTGTGAAATGTGCTACATAAAGTATGTCTAACAGTTTCCTTTTTAAACCTGCTGATGTGTGTCTCTCTTGTACTAATTTACCACATGATAAGAAAATAAATTAAATCTGGTGACCTTTTTCCAATGAAGAGGCAACATCCTCTGAATTATACACAGAGCTGTACTTATACAGTGACCTTTTTCTGTACGTTGAAAGGAAAATTTCAACATAATTAAAATGCTCTGGTTGAAAGTATCTGTGGTCGATAGTACCGAGCAACTAAATCCCCAAACCACATTTTTCAGTTGAAAAGCAATATATTATTAATGATGTTGTTGACTGATTCAGGTCCAACTCTTGACATTTGAGTGCAAAGAATTAAAATTCCACATATTGTGCTATGAATATGCATAGCGACTTCCTTGTAAAGGTTAAAACCTGGCTATTGCAATTGAACTTTGGTATTGGCTGAACCTGGTAGCAGGAGCCTGCTTTCATCACCAACCAAGCCTCCTGTCCATGCCCCATCCCCACCCTCTCACTAACAGACTATTTTGTGTTTGTGCAGGGTGCAGGGAGGTGCTGTGGATCGAGAGGCTGCACGATTGGGTTACTGTGCGTGTCATAGCCCCCTTCCCAGCCCATTTTTGAGACTTTTTTCACATTCATGGAGGAGGCACTCAAGTCAAAAGTGGAGGGTTTAGTTCATCTTTAAGTATAGCACCCATTGAGTGGAGTCCTTTGAGATACTTTGATACCTATATTCACAACTGGCATTTTATTGAATATTAACTTTCTAACTATTGGTTAATAACAACTGCACAGGTCAAATTTAAAACTGCATAGAAAACAACATTATGATAATAAGAAACTGACAAGTCCAATTTATTCTACCTACAAATAATGATAAATTAGTGTATGGTCCTCTTCCTTTGTGATGTCCTTGTATGCATGTTGCAGGATTTGTTTTGATTCATTGAGATGGATTAATTTCCCCTTGTTCCATTTATGAAAAGATAGTTATGTGGTGTTTAAATCACAGCCAGGAAGGAAAGGAACATGCTGACCTAAAACATGTTGTTATTTGTCACCCCGGTCTTCTGGCCTCGTTCAAGTCGTGTCACACAATGCTCTCCATTTACACTAAACTGTGTCTTTAAGCCTCAAAAAGAGAAGAGATCCATTGAAATATTTGTTAATTAAAGTTAGAAGAAAAGCAAAAACGCCCCAAATAAAGTGATGTTAAATGGTCATTTGGAAGGTGTTTATTTTAATATGCAATGTTATAACTCAAATACTATTGTTCCTAATGGTAACATGACCACCACTGTATATACTCATATAATTATATTACCAACATTACTGGTCAGTCACAATTTTGTACACAACCAAAACACAGTGTTTAAATTTGAACCTCGAGATTTATGTTTTCTTGCAACTTATAAACAGATATTGATGCCAAATCCCTTACAGAAGATCAGTTGTGCTCTTATGTCACCATCCTAAATTCTTCATATCTTTCATGATATTATATACGACATAGAGGGGGACTATACAGTGAGAAAGGAGCACATTTTTGTCTCAGGTGAGGAGAAATACCCACTTTCAGATTAAAGTGACTGAAGTGGGATTACATAAAAGGCCACATTCAGGCTTTTTAGCTAATTAATGTTTCTATGTTTCTGATGTATTGCAGAATAGTAATTAGGTCTGCCCTTGATGTACCATGTTTTGTTGGTAATGAAATTCAGTCTCAAGTGAAAAGAGCTCTTAGGCTCAGTTGCCCTGATGTAGGTTTATTCTGCATGTAGGTATGAGTCTGCTGATAAGCACAGAAGTTCAAGAGAGATACTGTATGTCAATATGTTAGAATTCTTACATTTACTGCTCACATTTTGCTACAACACAATGCATTTGAATAGGACATAACCTGACAGATTACCTTGTGTCATAAACACCTTAGTTTTAACCTCACAGTGGTTGAGATGGAGACAGACTTTCCCGAGCTGTAATATCCTGTTTTAGAGTATTTAAAACCACTGCTGGTTTATGACGAGCCCTCAAGCACAAATATGTTTTACAGATGCTGAAACACATGTTGTTTGTTAGATGGTCTACACAACATGCTAGGCTTTATGCCCTGGGAGCATGAATTATCTTCTGAATGCTAATGTCCTCATTAGTTCATTATAGACAGACAAGGTTGACTTCTTGGCATGAGGAAACCTTACAATAGCCGTGTCCCATTTCAGGGGGCTGCTTCCTTTGTGTTCTGCATTTCAAGATTGAATATGGTAATAATAATAATAATAATAATAATAATAATGGTTTAACACGGTTTACTGCTTTTTAAATGTGGTCAGGTGTGTTTTACTTTCTGCTAATTTACAACTCTTTCATCGATTTTTCAAAATCCACAGAGCCCAGGATAGTCAGGTCTTTGCCACTTTAATTGACACTCACTTGACATTAAAACAATCTGAATTGTTGACATTTAATACTGTCATGTCCCCGAGGCTCCAACATAGTGATTGATTATCCAAGTTGACTCATAGTTTGTGTTCTGTGAAACACTTGTTTTTCAAATGACCTGTTCGAGATACAAGACAACATAAACACAAAAATCATCTCTTTGACCCTTTTACATTGTTTAGTCTGCTGCTTTCTTACTGTCTTTAGATTTGGTTTTTACTTAAGATTATTGTCCTACATTTTCCAAAATGAATCAAAAATTTGCATTAGGTTTTGTTTTCTAACTTTGGTTGCCAACTCTCAGATCCTATGTGTTTTACACAGAACACTAAGACATTTCAAATGTACCCACTGCATGCGTTACCACATGACAGTCATGTAAACTTAAATAAGTGTAGCTAAACATGTTCACAACAAATTCAAAGCAAGTTTAATGTCCCTCCTATATTCTAACAAATGTCAGAGCTGCAGTGTTTTATTATTTTCGTTTAAAGCATTCCCCAAAATATGGACACTACTGGTGGAAAGTAACAGGAAAACAAGAGAGGTGTGTCAATATTGAAGACTGATTTTATGAGCATAACATGAACATAACATAACATAACATGAACTGATGCAAAATCTGGATGGAAATAGGGTTCTCTCTGTATGTAGCTTGGTTTAATTTCTTTCTTTTGTCTATTTTCATGATATATTTCAGAAGAGAGTCCAATGTGAGCAGCTGAGCTGCATGTCTTTGGACTGTGGGAGGAAGCTGGAGACCCTGGAAAGAACCCATGCAGACATGGGGAGAACATGCAAACTCTGCACAGAAGGGCCCCTGTGGCCCAATGGACTGAACCCTGTTCCTACTGGGCTTTGAACCAGGGACTCTCTTGCTGTGAGGCAACAGCGCTAACCACAATGCCACCATGCTGCCCCTCTCCTCAGTTGTAACTGTAGAATTCTGATCTTAATCATAGCTCAGAACAAAATCATTTCAAATGGATATAAATATTATCGGATGGAATATTGGATATGAATATTCCATATTGGATGGAAATATTATCAATTGTGGATGAATTTGTATCAAATTGGGGGGCCCTTAATATGAAAAAGGTTGTGAACCCGTGGACGAACACATGCAGGAAAGCACACTGGCCAAGCTGACACTGAACCATCTCGACTGGAGTGCATGAAATTTCTCCTTCATCACAGTCTTCTCAACTTCAAACGCTTGTCCTTTCCTTTCATGTGGAAAGCACACAGCAGACGATGGTTTGGCCATTAGCCTAAAAGGAACATTTATTTGATTTTCTTTCAGCGGAGAGTTCGACAAAAGGGAGAAAACTCTGGCAGGCTCCAATTCATGGCTAGTAGGGGTTTAATGTTCCCTGTGTGTGTTATACGAGGTTGGGGATACCATTCAGCTGTCAGTGGGTAAACTGCTAACGTTAATATATTTTCACACTGAAAAGAGCAATATCATAAGCAAAGTGGTAATTGGCCCTCCCCAATTAAAAAAACATGAAGGAAAAGCATGCTTTTAGGAGATTTCAGTGTTTCCATGTTGCTAATCATTGAAAAAAAGCTTTTGTAAATTCAAAATTTGACGGTGTGTAAATAGTTATTTGATAGAAAAATAATTATTTGATTTCAGCAGCATTTCTCTGTGACAACTGGTTGTCCTTAGTCTAAATTTCAGCTGTTTCTTCCACCAAGCAGAGGCATGGTGAATGGTGTGTTCACTACTGCAACATATTTTTTTTTCTTCTGTAAATTTTTTTAAGACACTCTAAAAATGTGACACAAAGAAATAAACATATATACTCGGGTTCTGTGTGTGTGTGTGTGTGTGTGTGTGTGTGTGTGTGTGTGTGTGTGTGTGTGTGATTGTGTGTGTGTGATTTGCATACATATAGAGTTGTGTAAATGGACATCTTAAAATGCTCAACCATTGTGGCTTCTCAAATCTGAAACACTGACCACTCAAAATGCATTGAAAGCAACATGACTGTCATCATCCAGCAGCAGTTGCCATGCAATTAGAGTTTGTCTTTACAGCTTTAGCCATGCAAAAGCAGATTTTAGAGTGGTACATTTAAAGTAAAAACCCCAGCAGCAGCCTTGTGCAGGTCAGGGTCACATGAGACGCTGCAGCTGCTGTGTTTATCTCAAGTATTGGTGCTGTGGAGCTTCAGCCTTGAGCCAGGAAGTCTCCATGTACGCTTAGAAATCCAGTTAGTTTTAGCCTCTCAGCCATGCAGTGATGGTCTTTGAGATCACATTACGAATGCGTATTGCCCACTAATTCATAAATAGTGTGGAAAAATTGAAATAGACACAGATAATATTCAAATCAAGAGGAAATGTAAATTACTGCTGCCCATTAATGTGAGATGTCTACATTGAGTAATTTTTTGCAGCGCACACATATCCACATACATACTCGTTGGTGTGGTTACTTAAATGGCATGCGTACTATGTACTTATTCTTGCCGTAACATACATCCTGACCCAAATGATATTTTAAAACAAAACCTTACAGCTCTGCCAGGAATGGTCAAAATGATCTGCACTTGAGCTAACTGTCCATCTGTCTCTGAGGACAGATTATGCTTGTCTGTGTGCAGAATATCAGGTTCAGCATCTGATTACATCTTGGATGAGTGAGCACACTTTCTATTAGCTAATTGGTGCCGGGGAGAGAATGGGTGATTTGCATGAGTCATATATGAACAGGCAACTCAAGCAAAGTTAAAGCGACACCGGGCAGAATATGGAGTATTCAGTGAGAAATCCTACGCAGTGTCATGAGCATACAGAGCGAAAAACAAGTCATCCAAATAATAGTCAGCACCCCATGAAGT
The DNA here is from genome assembly GCF_008729295.1 of Plectropomus leopardus. NCBI lineage: Eukaryota > Metazoa > Chordata > Actinopteri > Perciformes > Serranidae > Plectropomus > Plectropomus leopardus. The sequence goes on from NC_056463.1 coordinate 27,580,914, forward strand.
AATTTATATAATTATATCATGAAATCCTGAACAGCCCTACTGGGCACAGGCCCACGGGCCTAAAGCGTTAGGGGCTCATCTGGCCTTCCTCTGCAAAATGTCGCTCAATTTAACACATACTGACCAGGAGGAGACTCAAACTGACCAAAATTAGATGCAAAGAAAACTGCAAAAAGATGCAGAATAACTACAAAAAATAGGCAGAACTACCAAGAAGAGACTGAAACCAACTAAAAAAGACACAAAGTTACCTCATAGGACACAAAATTATGTCAGAAAGACAGAAAATGATTACAAGAAGAATCAAAACAACCAAAAAAAGAGAAATGATTAAAAAATACAACCATTCATAAAGAGGACAAGGGTGCATTGACAGTAGCAATGAAAACTGTATGGCACAAAGTGCGTGTTATAAATTGCCTGCTGCAATGTGCCTTATTTATGTGCAAGGTGCAAAGTTCAACACATGGAGGACAAAAGACACAAAACAACAACAACAAACAACAACAACAAAAGTCCTGTAAAGAGACACTATACGAACAGAGGGTGTGTCGGTCTTGCTCCTACATGAGGGAGGTGGTGGGGTATTTGCATATCTGTGCTCAGGGGCCTATTGTCTCAAAATCCCTTATGGTCATAGCCTACATCATGATATCAGAGTCTTTGTGACACACACATAAAATAACTTCGATGTTGAAATGTTATTGTTTTCTCTGTATATTTGGTTCGTTCTTTTAGGGGACATACATTTTAGAAAATATTTATGTGAAATGAAAACTGGCAATGTAGGCTTCTCGAGAAAAAAAAAATATGTGTACCAGCAGAAAAATGATGCTAATGATTTTGAGTGAATGATACATATTTGTATTCAGGGCCAAACATAAGATCAAGCAATAAAGGTGCCACCACCACGGGTCAATAACTAGCACCAGGTGATACTGTGAAATGAACAGAAAAAAATGTAGGTTATTCTTCTGTATGTGAGATTACACATTGAGAACTTAGATTTATGCCCAAATACTTTAAGTACATTGTGTCAAAAGCATTCGATGTGATTTAACATGTAGACTTGTATTGCAGCTTCCACCTCTTTATTATTTTAAGTCGTTAATGGAGCGCGTGTTTGTTGTTGAGACGCTGCGGGGTGAAACAGAAACCAGTGGGTCAGCGTGTCATGTGTCACGAGCCAATACAGGAAGTACCTGGCAGCTACTGGCAAGCTAAACAATAGCAATGAAGATACGAGTAACTTAGCGAATAAAAAGTATCTCCGTGCCATAGATAAGTCAATTAATGTGGATGCCACCGGACTCCGTGAAAAAGCGAATGTGGCCAAAATGGAAAGTGCTGTCAGGATCATAATTTTGTCGCTCATTTTCTTGGCATCGAAGGTAAGTTTATGAACGATTATAAGAGAAACTGCACTGGTTTGCGTCAGCGCTAACCGGGCCCGATATCTGGACTTACCCCGTCGATAAGCTCGACAACTATACTGTTAATTTTCTAAATCATATTCTTATAATGTAGTCGACACATTGTGAGGATATGTTTAATAGAGGTAAAGTGTCGTCAGGTAAACAACGACACAGATGACTGCTGTCAGTGAGCTAGCGTTAGCTCGATCAGTTAGCCTCAGCTAGTGTGGTTCAAGCTAGAAGAATTGATGTGGTATTAATGTTACGTGATGGAGAGGACGTTGATGTAGGTAATAGTTTACAAAACTGACAATTTATTACACACTAATCGTTGGCAGTTAAAATCTAATTTGGCTCATTTAACGTAGAAGTGAAGCTCAAACGTTGGCGGAGGGTGATTTCCCATCTCACTGACGACGTCCACAACGTCACTAACAAGGAAATGTTTATTTCAAGAATGAGGACAGATTTATTGATGACTCAGGCATTTAATGATCACGGGGGCATTTTATGATCACTGAGTCATTTAAAGATCGCAGTGAAGTCCTTGAACAGTAATTGTCCCTGTTTTAGCATGCCAGTGTTTAGTTACCACAGGGAGTTTCAACTACCATGGAAACAAATCCAATGAAGGAAAACCAAATTCTACTGAAAGCCTACAGGCGGCTTCAAGTCATTTTGATCTATAACATTTCAGTAGGCATGGATTGGTTGATTTGCAAGTGAAATGACTGCAATGAAATTTTTTTTCTATCTAGGGTAGGTCCCAGCTTTGCATAAAATGTAGCCATGGGAATTAATGATGTTAAAGCAATATCAGTATGAAACTCAGCATAGTTTCACAATATTTTGTATGGCAATGATGTATCCATATATAGACACCAAGTATCATTTTTTATTTCATAAATTGTTAACATTCTATATACAAATTAAACTGTTGGTATCCTACTAGATCTTTTTTAAATCATTGATTATTCAGTCCAGTGGATATTTTTTTACAAGTAAAATAACAGAAGAAAGATGAACTGGCTGAAAACGACTTTAATAACTTAAAACAGATGTTGACAAAGTCTGACATAATTAGCTATTGAAAAAAAAACAAGTAATAACTTTCAGTGTATCGCAATAAATGTTATCACAATACTTCATATTGCAAAACGTTTAAAGTAAATAATATCGTATTGTGACCAAAGTATTGTGATAATATCATATCAACAGGCCTCTGGTGATTCCTACTCTCACTCAGAAGTCTAAAAATATTTGACATTGATTAAATTTAGCCTGGTATCAACCTAGATTCATGGTTTCCGGTCTTGTTAATTGGCTTGAGACCCCTAAGCAATATCTATTAGTGACACACCATCACACCTTGAGGTCTTTTGGACATATGTTGTAAACATTTCAACCAACAAAATATTTTTTTCTTCTTCATATATGGTTAAACTAGAGTGATTTTTCAACATGCAAAGCTCCAGATACATACCTATGAGGGAATTAGGTTTATACCAGCTACAATTAATCTGCTTTCTGTACTGTACTTTGGCTAGCATAGTATGTTAGTTTGAGTCATTAATTTTGTCTCACATGGCAGGGTTTGGTTAAGATATTTTCTTCAACACTTTTTTTGTGTGGAACTTAAAATAATACATTTTTTCCCCCCAACAGATAAACTGCCAAGAAGCGATCTTGCACATTTCAAATGGAAGTACAGATAGGGAGTACTGCATTGTCCACAATCATTCCTGGACCCCCTTGTCACAAACCCTTGATGCTGCCGTAAGTTTTTCCAAAGTTTCTAGTCTTTTTTTTCTATTTGGATTTATGAGTATCAGAACAGAAAAGTAACTGTGACTTTTATTGACTTCTTAAGACATTGGCTCTATTTTCTATCTTTTTTAAAAAAAAATGCATTTGCCTATGTTTGTGACATCAGAACAGAAATAGACCATGAGTGGTTACAAAATGTACCTTATTATCATCTCTGAGCCCGCATTTACAACCTGGTGGCTGCTGGTCGTTCACCGCTCTGATTACTGTGGTAACCAGAAATATTTACTGTTAGGTAGTATTGATGATGACAGGAGATTTAATTACTTCCTTGTATTTAGTGTGTCTTTCCTAAAAATTTATGATAGGAAGTTATATGAATGTTCTTCCTATCCTAATTTGAAATCACTGTCTTCACTTTTCCAGTTGCAGTATCCACTCGTGAACATGACGTCCACTCTGCTGTGTAACAGCTCTGGTGTCAGTCCAGATGTGGTGAAGGGCAAAGCGTTGGTGGTGATGAGGGGGGACTGTGACTTCAGCCAGAAGGCTGTGGTTGCTCAAAGTCTTGGAGCTACAACTTTGCTCATTGCCAGCAAACAATTATTGGTAGGAAATTTAAATCAATCTGTAGGATTTCAGATACTTTCTATATATTTTTTTTATTTTGTATTTATTTTTTATTATATTTATATTTTATTTTGTTAAACAACTTCTATGGAGGACCCATAATCTTTTCTTTTTCTGTACCTGATCATAACACTAGTGTTAGCGTGTATGAATGTGACTTTTAAGATGCACATGCAGAAGTGATTCATAAAAAAAGGAAGTGACCTACCAGTGGTTTGGATGTGGGGACTTCCATCTAAGTATATATATTTTCTATGTAAAAACAAATGTTCTTGTTTCCCGTCATGTTATCAGAGTCAAATCACTGAGTCATCTTTTATATGTCATCTTGATAATATATCATGCAGTACATTACTCCCCAAAAGCCAGATAAGACTTTTTCTCAAGTCTTACCAAATTAATTTTTAAAAATCTTTTTTGTATTTTTTGTCTCTTCAGATTACACCATCAGCCAATGACTCTGACTATGCAAAAGTCCATATTCCTCTGGCTCTCATGAGGTACAGGGACTTCATTGAAGCACACAAGGTCAGACAGCCCTTTTGTTCACTGTTTCTACTGAACTTGGTGTTTCCACCCCTCGTATAAAGATCAAATTGATGAAGAAGGTCAAACTGGATGCAAAGTTTCTCATTATTTTTTTTCCTATGTGTATGTCCTCAGGAGTTTGGTGAAGAGATGCAGGTAAAGCTTTATGCTCCACCTCACTCGAAGATTGATGCAAGCATTGCAGTCATGCTACTGATCGCCATTGTCACAGTTGCCTTGGGGGGCTACTGGAGCGGAGCCTGTGAGAGGTGTGATAGTACAGCTTCACAATCACATACAGAGCAGTATTTGTAAATTGTAATTAAATCAGACTAGGGAACATATGAGAATTACATGTAATTGTTGCAAAGCAGTCCCTCCAGGATTTTGCAGGCTATTTCTGGAATTGTTCTTTCGTTTGTGCTCCACAACAACACTGCACACGGTGCAAAATAGTTTATCCCCACTTTCATGCAGAACACCTGGGAACTGCCTTGCACGGTCTTTAGCAGGAACTTTTTTTTCCTGTTACACATGTCTGCATCCTGACAAACAGAAACAAGACATTGTTTTTGGGGAGATTATACAGGAGACTGCTGTGATTGGTGAAACTACAACTACAATGATTGGTCAAATTTGTGGAAAAAGTTTCTGTGATTCGACTAAATTTCCAGGTCCTGCAGACTTTAAGGGGATTGGTTGAATTTGTGTTAATAGTTCCAGTTCAACACTTCAACATCATGAAGGGGCTGGTTGTTATTATGCAATGATGATTAAATTTAGTGTCATTGTGAGATTTGTTGAACATAGAGTAGATAGCATTGTCAACAAGCAAAAAAGCATAGTTGTCATGCACATCTAAAAACCATTTAAGGCAGGTGCTGGACCACTAAAGGACAGCAATAAACAACATGAAGAAGGATACACTCACTGTAGCTCCCTTAAGTGCAATGTTAATAAATTGCACTTAAGGGAGCTGCAGCATGTGGACCTTTATTATGTGCACCTTTATTCATGTATTTATTGTCAACAAACCATAGACAGTTTCCAAAGGTCGTATTTATTACTGCACTATTATATCATATTGAATTATATTGTATGGTCCGCAATCTGTGTATGCTATTCTGTATCTGTTTTTCCCCAAGAACCACCAGTTTAGGCCTGAAATACACAAAAAACTTCTCATGTTTTTTTGTTTGTGGCAGAGACCGGTTAAGTTGTGGTGCGGCAGGGGGAGGCGGGGGAGAGAGCAAAGCAGACAGCGGAGAACTTTTCCTATATTCTCCTCTTAAAGTGGTCTTCTTTGTCGCCCTGATGTGTGGGATGCTGGTCCTTATGTACTTCTTCTACAGCGTCCTGGGTAAATGAGACAAAAAAAGAAATGCACTTGTGTTCTCCAAATGATTAATGATATCTGGATTTCTGTGAATGTGATTTGTATTTCTTTTTTTTCTCCCAAGTTTACGTCATTATTGTGATATTCTGCCTGGCATCTGCGTCTGCGCTGTTCAGCTGTCTCGATGCAGTGATGGAAAAAATTGGTTGTGCTGCTGGGAGGTAAAGGCAATAGTCTTTCAAAAAATATTTAAATATACAAACACACGCACACACGCATTTCACTAATTTTAAGCAAATATATAATAGATAATGATGTGATGTTAGGTGTGCAGATGGTGTTATTGCTTTACAAAAATGAAAAATGTACAAATGACAATTTAAGAACAGATGTGAAGGAACAGCTCAGTATGAGTGAATATATGTGAATGTTTCACTACTTTTCTTAGTCTCCTAGTTTTTCTAAGTTGGTAACTTTTTCCAGTCTAAACAAGACAGACGTTGTGGTCACAGTGGGAGGATGTGAAACAAAACTCTGTGTGTTTGTCTCTGAATCACACCTTGGCAGGAAAGCCTGAAGTGCTGAAAGTCGTCGTTTATTATGATTGTCTGTGTCTTTTTCTAGATTCTCTGTCCGAAATTATAACTTCTCAGTGAGGTCTCTCATACTGGCCGCTGTGTGCATTAGCATTGCTGTGGTCTGGGGGGTCTACAGGAATGAAGACAGGTACTATGAAGAGTCGTGCACACAAAACACACAGCCACAATGTTGCTATCTGTTTCACTCTCACACTCAGACATGGCTGCGCTTCCTCCACAGTGGACTGTGTTGGTGGTGAAGCAGGAAATGCTTATTGGTTAAAAGATAACTGACAAAGATACTTTAACCATTGCATCAGCCTAGTTGGTGTTATTTGTTGAAACTTTAATCATACACATTAAAAAGTATGTCTTGATGGTGGCATGGTGACATAATACATTTGAGTGCAATAACTGAATAAAAGTAGGAATGTGTTGCTGTGTGAATATTGCTGAAAAAATATTTTCTTGCAAAATGATACAATTTTTAAAGATAAAGAATATATATGTGTTCTGTGAGACATAAAGGATGGCTTTAGTTTTAGTAGGATTAGTATTGTCTAACATCTATCTATCTATCTATCTATCTATCTATCTGTCTGTCTGTCTATCTGTCTATATCTGTGTTGGCATGTTTATTGCAGCTCAAATGTCTCATTATGTTTAGAGGGTCATTATGTTTTAAGGACTGGTCAGAGTTTCTTGAATAGTAGATTTTATTTCAGCTACCTTCTTGTCACAGTATGACTTGTACATGTTACTTTTATGATCTTATGAAGAATTTGTGAATATTAAAGTCCAAAACATCAGAAGCCAAATTCTTGTGGCGAATTATCAAACAACTGGCTACAAAATCAATTTTTATTCTTTCATGTTGCTTTATGTTTTGTATCATGAAATTTAGCAGAAGTTGCTTTAGTTGGGTGTTATTTTTTAGCAGTGTGTAACTTGATGCATTTCCCTTTTGTGCTGTATCCTTAAGTAGAGCCAGACTGCTTTGGTCAAAGTTCAAACCACAAATGCTAAGGTGAAAACGTAACGTAAAAGAGCATTTTGTTTCCTCATAGATGGATCTGGATCTTGCAGGACCTTCTTGGCATTGCTTTCTGCCTCAACTTCATGAAGACCATATCACTGTCCAACTTCAAGGTACTTCCTAACAGCCCCTCTTCTCTGAGATTCACTCTCTTGCATTTCTTTTTTACTTTGGCAGACACAATGCTTACCTGTACTCTCATTGTTATAGTTATTAAAGCATACATATTGTAGCATATATATTTTTTATATGTATTGTCCTCTGCCAAAACTATATTTCACACAGTCCCATTGTCCAATATCTTGTTGCCTTTGCACCAATAAGACAGGATTCTGCACATGCACCACCACTGGCATTTAAGGAAATCCTGATAAAGCAGTGTAATGTTAAAATATTTCCTTAGTTTTATGAGACTTAGAATCAACCTGTGATCTTTTTTTCCATTTGGGCGTAGATCTGTGTGATTCTGCTGAGCCTCCTTCTCGTGTATGATGTCTTCTTTGTTTTCATCACTCCTTTCCTCACCAAGGTACGAGTACATTTATTTATCTTGTTTTATTTTCCTGCTTTTTTGTCCAACCCTTTGTTGCCCTTAAATGTGTCCGCATCCAGTTATGATATTTCACTGATGCACAAAAGCTTAATTCAAGTGAAGAAGTGATGCTTTGCAAAGGGAACTATGTATACAACTACATACAGAAACCCAATATCATTGACTAGGAGATGTTTTTGCAGCTCTGGTGTTTCAGTGTGATGCATGATGGTTTTACAAATGGATGAATAACATAATATATGGTGTCTCTTTCTCTGTCAACAGAATGGAGTCAGCATTATGGTACAGGTTGCCCTGGGCCCAGATGCTTCTGGAGAGAAGGTAAGTCCCCCTGCATTACTTCCTCCCTTAAAGGGGAATTCCACCAAATTGTCTCTCTAGGCTTTCTCAAAACACTTTTCAAAATATACTATAATTAATAAATAAATATAAGAATGCTTTATATTTGAGGAGTGTCACTTTTTATTAGCCAACTCAGGCACTTTATACTGTCCTGGAATCATTTTTGATTTCTTATAGCTCAAAATTGTTTACTTTATTGGGAGGCTGAAGACTGAAGCATTGTTCTGTGAATACATAAATTAAAGGAATACATTTGTGTTTAAAAAGAGCAGTTTGCAGGAGTTTGTGATCTTAGAAGTGGAGGAGTCTTATCACCTAAGTCCTGGACAACGATCCAAATGCTAATCATGGTGGAATTCCCCTTCAACTTTTGGACTGGCTTCATTAACATCCTGGCTGATCTGCACTGCTTGTTGTTTGATGCCCTAAGGGATATGGTAGACCGATTGACTAACTGTGCGTTGGGGTTGGGTGGGCTCTGTCGTAGACACAAGGTAACATGGTGGAGGTCCCCGCTGAACCCCAGGCTCCCTCTGAGAAAGTAAGGCTTTGAATTGTTAACCACCCACTTCCTTTTCTTAGTACTGCATCCTGAGGTGTGTGGGAAGGGATTGGGTTTGTAGATGTTTGGTAGATTCTCATGTGTAGAATCCCACTTTCATTAAGGCTCTCAAATAATTTGATAAAAACATGATGAGTAAAGTAAAGAAAAAAAACTCTAAATGTATATAATAATGTTCTGGACCTTTTCTTTTTTTCCCTTTGGCTTTTAGCCTCCTCATGAAAACAAGGCACTTGCTGGATACACATATGCTTTTACTAAAGCCTTTCACAAAGGGGAAATGTGAAGCAAGGGAAAGAAATGCACATGTCAACTCTCACATGACTGTCAGCTGATGTGTGCCGATAAGTCACTTGAGTTTGTCTTGTGAACACAGAAGTTCTACTCAAGCTGAATACATTTATGAATAGTGTTTTTAGTGGATTTGGTCTTCGGGGGGGGGTCTACATTTTGTTTTGTTTTTTTTTGTATAGAAAAGTTTCTATATTCATAATTGATTTGACTAAAACATTGTTTTGGAATGAATATTGTAAATGTTTTTGCTTCTTGGTTAGAGGTACCTGGAGGTTTCAGGAAGGAATGTTAATCCTCTGATGGATAACTGAAGCAGGGAGTTTCTCCCAGCCAGGATTCCTCTTGGATTTTATTTCATTTTTGTGGGAAAATTTTACTCTCGAAGCACCTGTGTACTCTCAGCAAAGTAATGTTCAGCAGGATATTTTGTGAAAGTGTGCATAGTATGTTTGTGAGCACTTGTGGTGCTGAGCACTAGCAGCACCTGTGGCAGAAAGTCAGAGGGAAAATCTCTTGGTATCATATGAACTATATAAATAACATCAAGACAGATCATACATGTTATGTAAAATTGGGGAAGCCAAGGTGTAGATAGGATTGCAACCAGGTGGGAGTTTGAAAATATTGCAAGAGATTCTAAAGCAATATAAACCAAAAGCTTTGAGAAATAAATATAACGTAGAGAGTCACATTGAATCAGTATAACACAGTGTAAACCTTGCTGTATTTGGTTGCATACACCACGATAATCCTGCTGTCACGCCCTCTGTCATTAAACAGATAAAATGTCTTATTTTCTCAGCTGCCAGTGGTGATGCGAGTCCCACGGTTCTCAGCCTGGGCTCAGAATCTGTGCGGGATGCAGTTCTCCATTCTGGGTTACGGAGACATCATCGTTCCAGGTGAGTTTCAAGTGTCACTGTCAGTGTTTAAACTGTCCCTAGTAGATATTTTGAATACAGAAAACAGTGGCAGCTGGTTGCTTGTCAGTTAAACTACAATATATAAACCCATAGAGTCCATAGAAGAAAGAGAAGGAAAACCTAAATGCATGATGTGTACAGTTCAGTACAAACAAAGCTTTTCAAGTATTTACATTGTGATGTATCCCCCAACCTCTGCATCCTCATTGGTCCAACAGGTCTCCTGGTTGCCTACTGCAGCAGATTTGATGTTTGGATCAACAGCAGCAAGAAGATCTACTTCATCAGCTGCTGTATAGGTAAATCACAACTTAACACCAGTTTGTAGTCCAGTTAACTGTCGGGTTACAGTCTTAATAAGTGCTGAATTTACAGCGTTGTTGACGTTGTTAAAATAAGTGTACAGTTTGTTACTATCATATTACAGAATACTGTACATTTCATATTAGATTTGCTGTTCTTTGCTGCTCTGCTGTACACACTCTTCTAGCTGAGCTCCATACATTTAAGGACTGTATTTCATGACATTTCCTCATGGTAATATTTGTTGTATATGTATAAATGCGCACATGTATATGTATGTGCGTGTATCTGACATTGATTTCGCTTACCACTGAATGTCTCTGATCTTTTCTCTTTCCCATGTGAAGCAGTTTACTGATGTTCACTGGAAGATCTGATTGTATCTTTGTGTGGTGCAGTTTCGAGGGTTTTTACCTTGATCTGTCTCTCTCTCTGTGTCCATCTTTATTCCTTGTAGCCTATCTGCTGGGAATGATAGTGACATTTGCTGTGATGCTGCTGTCAGGGATGGGCCAGCCCGCCCTGCTCTACCTGGTGCCCTTCACCCTGATAACCTCTGCCATAGTGGCTGGGTGCCGGGGAGAGATGAGGCAGTTCTGGAAAGGAACTACCTATGAGGTGAGAGTACAAAGTGGTTTGATACAGCTTTGGTACAGTACTGGTATTTCCTGTTGGTATTTCCTGCATTTTAACAGCTTTTATTGTATCTCTGAAGAACGTAGCTCCTACTACCAGTTTATAAAACCAAAGTCAACACAGCACTTTTCCAAACACTGAAGTGCACGGCAAGGCTTACTGCCAAGATGTTTGCTCTTAATATTTACTAATACGAACAAGGCTTATGTGCTTTAGTGCCAAGCTACCTGTGCAATAACATAATAAAAACAAGCATCTTACCTGTTCAGCCATTTCCTGGTCAGCTTTGAGGATTTGCTATTTCATTATAGCAGACTTTCTGCAGAGCGAAATTTTTCCTAGTCTGCTGTTGGTTTTTAAACAGAGCACTTATTTAAAAAGTATAAAATTGCAGCTTCGTTGTTTGCATCTGTTCCAGTTTGCTATGCAACTGTCTTGTAATGCGAGTAAAGTTAGAGGACGCTGGCCGCACCAGTACACCTGAGGCTCTGCAAGACAAAGTTGGTCTGTTTATTGAATAGCAGCCTCAAGGGAAATGATCTCAAGCAATTTTCCCCAATTCTGTACTGTTTGTTCTGATGTTGAAAATGATATGAACTAAGTTGTGAAATCTTGGATGATGCTTTTATTAACAGCATGTTCCACAGCATAATGTTTTAAATATTTTGAGGCATCAAAAGCTAACGTGGAGTAGACGTCAAGTGTATTTTCTGACTTTTATTACTAAGGCCTTAGGTTGTGGTTCAACCCCTTTTGACTCTAACCTTCATTTACATCACTCAGCTCTCTGCAGCTAGAGGTACTGAGTCAACACTACAGCATCACTACACTGTCATTGCACTTAATTCAGGCTTGCACTTCAGAAATCGCTTAGTCACCAACTTGTAGTATATCGACTGACTCTATTTCAGGATGTTGTGGTGTCTTTGATGAACTGAATGTACAGTAATGGACATCTGTTACTTACACACTTATCGGCCTGGCATGTGGCAGCGTGTTACACCCAGTCATCACTACTCAGTGACATGTCTCACAATGAGTTAAGACCATGTTGTGATATTTAAGATTAGAATTCCTAGATTAGACAACCCGGGGCGGGTTGTTAAAATTGTAATTATAATGATCGTCAAAATTTTTTGGCAATATTTTTTTTTGGTTTTGGTAATTTAAAAAAGCAATTTTATTTGTCTCTTAAATTGTTGCTAATTTTTTTAATCTTTTAAATTATTTGTTATTTTCAAAGAAAACATCCTTTCCAAACCCACAGGCCTGCCAAAATAAAAATCACCAAAAATGACACCATTTATCACAACCAAAAACTTCAAATTAAAAATAAATAAATAAATTAGTATTGGATTTCCACATTTCTGGTGGTCCTTGAACACATCGTGTGGGACATAAACTGTTTTTTCCCTGAGTCACTCAGGGAGGCTCAAAGGAAAAATACTTGTATGGAGGGTAAAAAAAAACCCAACCACTTCCTCACATTCCTATTTTTGAAAAAACAAACAAAAAGTAGAATGAAACAAGGAAAACCCAAAACAAAACAAAAACAAACAAAGAAAAATAACAGGACACATAATAACAAGAATGGGGCAATGGCATAGTTAATGTTCTGGGAAAACAAAAAACTACAAAAACACTTACTCTATATCCAGAAACTGCACTTCAAAATGAAAGCTCTGTGCTGAGAATTCACTGTACTTCAAATTAAAGTGTGTTTTTCACAAACTTGACATGGTGCCATGACCCACTTTTGGACCGCAACAAACGGGAACCACTGCATTATGTCACATTTAGGATATGGGCTTGGTATACATCTGCTACTGGCATGAACTGAATCAAAGGCTGCCTGGAGGTTATGAAATTATTTATAGTATATTTTTAAGTGACAAACAAGAAAAACACAAAAATACTTTGATGTTCCTGACAGTTGTCACCCTGAGGTCCCAGGTTAAATTAGGAGTTCTGAGAAAAGGTTGGATGGATGTGTATGGATGTGCAAATATGCTTGTTTTTGTAAGTGAGAGACAATAAAGTGGAGAAAAGGACACAATTCTGACCTGGCTTCATCTTCACCAGGTCTTGGACTCATCCAGGGAACCTTTGTTGCCAGGTGTGCTTCCCTCCAACCCCAAAACCTCACCTCTGCATCCCTCCTGCCATTTTATAGTTTTGCTTACTGCAGTGCGTTATCTTTTCTTGCCAGCTTCTTTTGGTTGCCCCTTCTTTTGACATTTTAACCCCTGATTTCCAGGGTCAATGTGATATTCAAAGACACAACAGATGTCATACCTTTTAAAACACACTTGGAGGACCTGCTTTTGGACAGTACAGAGTTTTGTATTAACTGACCACTAGGTGTCTCTGGTTGATTGAAAATAATCCGAGGAGCTTCTCACCTTCACTTCTTGTGCTAAAGACGTGGCCCTGGAATACCATTAACTTCATCTCTTTATTTCTGCAGTTTGTTTTATCATTCTCTTTCTCCACTCATCAATCTTTTCCATCCAATGGGAATTAATACTTGCATCACTCCATCCTTCATGCAGCAACTTTTCAACTCAGCAATTCATCCACCAACATGTTCATGTTGCCCTCTGCATGTTGTTGCTTGCAGTAACTGGGTTTGGGAGGTGTTATCTCTGGGGTGTGGTATTCGTAGAACGTGGCGCTCGTCTGCTGTTGTATATGCAATACGCATTACAAATTAAAAGCCCATCTAAATAACTGTCTTTCTTTTTCAAATATTTGTATTTCATTAACCATAACATTGATATCAAAAATTAACTTTTCCTTTCCACTTTTCTTTAGAGGGAAGAACTGACTGCTCCGTAGAAGGAGAAAGATGCTGACTTACAGTGTTGAGAATGGACCCTACTGCTGGATGCTTTTTTTTCCCCATTTTTTTTTTTTTTACATTTTAATATTCCATTTGCAAAGCAAGGGAACATGTGTAATTGATCAACAGATCCTTAAAACAGTAAGGGTTCATTTGACTGCTGCGAATAGTTAGAGAGCTAATAAATATTGTGTAGGCTTGTTTAGTGCCTGAAAGTTCAGTTAGGTACATGTTGAGAAAATTGTAATGACTTTGCCTTGGTGATGATTGCATACAACAAAATAAGAAAGCACTTTATAATATTCAGCTTGACGAGTTGTTTCATCGGGGGTGGGGTGGTTTTTAAATTACTTGTAGCCACAATATGAGACATTTTGATAACTGTTTTGGGGGGTTCTGTGTAACCTGTTTGTATGATGTGATTTCTTTAATTGCCTTATATTAAAACAATCTTATATTTAATGTTCTTGAATGTGTGTTTCATTCATTGTTGAAACAAAATCTTCCTGTAAATCACACATGAAGCAGTGACTTGTGGAGGGGATCCATGCTCTTTTTATTGAGTGTATGAACTCAGAGTAAAGACAAGTTTTTAAAGGACTTATTAGGACTTTTATGTTCTGTGAGGAAGCCAGGGGCCAGATTGTGCCAAGCACTGATCAATAAGCTCTTAAAATTAGTTCTGCAGCAAAGGAGGTTGCCAGTGTGAGGAAGAGAAAACAGCTGGCACAATTCCATCTCTGAAAGACTGAAGAATTAAATGACGTACTTAAATGTAGGGTGTCAGATCAGTATTTGTGTCTCAGAGGTAAGGACCATGTAAAAAAAAAGAAACAAATAAATCACACTGAATGTAAATTGATAATGGCTGGCTGTTATCATCCTGAGTTGGAGCACAACACTTCCAACAGTGCTCATAAAAATTTGATTTCTGAGATCTTTGAAATATACAGTCCAGTTAGTGGGTTTATAATGCACATATTGCCCTTGTATTTTTAGATCTTGTACCACTACTTAAGTCCTAATACATTTCACTTAGGTACTCTCTAAATCATGCAGTTATGTTGTTATACATGTTTTTTTTTATCATCAATTCAGTCTGCAAATTCAAAAGTTAGCACATGGATTTTGGTCTAGGTGCTCTGCAAATCTTTTATCAGAGAGCAAGAGTCCAAACTGTAGGATGGGTCTGGCTGATTAAGTTATCAAAAAAATAAAATTGTGGTTGAGGATTAACACCACCCACAGGTTTTTTGGTTGTTTTTTTTTTTTTACAAGGAGGGGAGGTGGCAACAGCGGAGGCCGCTAATATAATTAAGGCATCCATTGGTGCCAACTGTGTAGGCATAGCTTGTTGGGAGGAGGACTAGACAACACTCAAAAGTTATGGCAGATCTTGTCGAAGAACTAACATGGCCATTTTCAAAGGGGTCATCTTGAAGTCTCACCTCAAGATATCTAAATGAAAATGGGTTCTGCTGGCACCTGTTTTTTTTTTTTTTTTTTTTTTTAATTATCTTTGCATTTTTTTATTGCAATTTTTTCTTGAGTTCTTGAGTTTTGCAGTAATTTTCCTTTATATGGTTATTGTATATTTAATGTATGCACCAAAAAACAAACTGTTCAGTGTATAACAGTGTATAATTGCCATATTGAAATGGTTTTCAACAAGTCTACTGTTGTTTATATATATATATATATATATATATATATATATATATTAGAGAGAGAGAGAGAGAGAGAGAGAGAGAGAAAAGCCTCAACAACAGTCAAAAGTTGGTTTACAGTATTTATGTTAAACAGTGCTTTTTTTCTATGTAATATTTAAGTATTGTTCCACTGTTTACCATTGTGAGGAGGGTAACTAAACTAGTGCCCAACACAGTAATTTTTGCTGATGAAAGTTTGCCAATGTTGTTGTTGAAATAATGTTAGCCTATCTTTGTGCTGGCTGTTCATACTGTATAGTCATTAGTTATTATAATTATTATCTTTGTTGACACAAGACACAATCAAAAAGGCTACAAATCACATAAAGACATATACAGTGCACAAAGACATATACAGTACAATACAATAACACCAAGCCAAGGGGTTCTGGCTGGAAAATAAGGTTAACAAGGCTTCAATAGAAAATAAATCTAAGCGTCAACTCCAGTCAAGGGTGCTCAAGCATCTACTGCGAGGTCACAAAGGTTTCATATAATAGTACAGTCCTCATAGCTTAAGAGCTCTCCAAAGATTTAATAGAGTCCATACAGTCATGGAGTTCACTCTTGAATGCAGAAAATTATGGGTTTTTTTATGGTAACTACTGAATTTGCACTCGTGGTTGTGGCATTCAGCAAGTTAAAACATAAGCTTTATTATCAAAAATGTTACAAAAAAATCTTACATTTTCTTCGTACTGTATAGTATGCGTAGGAAGTAAAACAAAGCGCACATGTGGCCGCTGGCTCCGCCTCAGCCATGTGACAGTGTGCTGCTGGCTGAGTCAGCCGGCTCGTCATGCAGCGTCAGTCTGGAGTCGCACAATTATGAAAAAGCAACCTTCCGTTGGAGCTGCAGCCGAAGCGGATCTCTCCAACGTCCACCGGGCTTTCCTTCCAAGGCTAACCGAGAGCACCGCCGATAGATGGATAAAAGCCACGACACAGCTCTTCCTGAGTCTCAACGGTGAAGAGAATGGTACGTGTTCCTCTGTGAGCTTTCTCTGGGTTTTATACTGGTGTCAAATTGGCGCTGAGGATCGTCGTGACTGATCGGGGGTTTTGAGTGGCAGGTCCCCCCATGCATGCTGCCTCCTGCCTGTCAGGTACCCAGCCGAGCTCCCGCTGGCGTTTGCTGTGTTTGCTGAGTGTGTGGCCGTAGTGCTAAAACACTGTGACACGCACGTAATAAGTGAAGTGTACACGGTGACACATCGTCTAGCAAGAAAACCCCCAAATCACACACGGGCGTAACGTTAGCAGGCTAAATAGCTAGCTCGCTAGCGCTAAATGCTAGGTACTTAACCTAAGCTAACTAGCTGCAGTAGCTGGCTGATGTTAGCAGCGGTTTCTTCGAAGTGAGACAACGGAGACAGAGCGTCTCTTCACCAGACAAAAACAGATAAAAGAGTGCACTTCAGAGCGGCTGGCACTTGGTTGAGACACATTTCTACCAGCTGTCTCAGATGTCGGACAAGACTCGCTGTCATTGCCAGTAACAAGTCAATGCCACCTTGAGTGTCTGCCAAGTCCGCTGAATGCCTTTATTCCGCCAGCGCCGGGGAAAGTTAAGTGATGTTGAAACAGTGCATTTATTATCTCAGACTTTTGGTGGATCTCTGAACGCTCGCTCATGACTGTTTGTTATTTGGCGAGAGTTAATTGTTTTAGGCCTGCTGCAGACACTGCTAAAGAGTCGTCTCGACATTAGTGTTTGTGGAGTTGTAACTTTTCCCTTTTCCTCTTTGGGACGAGCACGGCCTCCTCTTTTCTCAAGGATTTCCTGTCTAGTCTGATCTGGTCTAGCAGCTCAGAGTGAATGGAGAGAAGATGACATGTAGCCGTGGTTGTGAGTCATTATTGACCAAACAGTGTTATTATAACAGTGTGTGAGAGCTGGCTAACACTGACAATATCAGCTTTCATCCACTACTTCTAACAATGCGACGGTAGTTAAGATTATTTCTAGATTTCTAGAAATTCGATTGTGGATTTAAAGAAAACAACAAAAAACTAGATGAAAAGACCTGTCAAATAACCGCCCTTCAAATCAATGCATCTCCAACAATGTTTAGTAATTTGCAGACCCACCACATGCTATTCTCTGATAATTTCATGTGTGATCCACACCTTGAAGGGGATTTTTAATGTGAGCCGAGTTATCCGAGTTAATCAACTTGAAACATTTAATAAAGAAGTTTCATGTTAAGAAATTTACTCTGTTACTCCGGTGCTGCTCATTGCAGAAGGGCTTCTTACTATTTTGGCAGATATGAAACCATGAATGGCCGTATCTGGAGCCAGTATTTAGTTTGTCCATTCTGGGCTACTATAGGAACATGGCTGTGTGAAACAAGGCGATTTCAGTGGAAAACGACCTGCTGCCAATGTAGATATAAACAGCTCAGTCTAAGGTAACAAAAACACCACAATCCTTATTTTGGGGTGATTTTACACCAAAGAAAACATACTGATTTTTATTATATATTACAGTTCTGCCAATATATCCCCATGTAATTGTACACATAGGACCTTTAATCTGCCAGTTATTCTCTCGATCAATTGATCTGTCAGTAAAATATCAGAAAATAGTGAAACATGCACTTTGTAATTTCCCAGACCCCAAGGTGCCAACTTCAAATGGTACATTTTATCCAACCAACTATCCAAAAATCCCAAACTATTCAGATTATTATCATGTTTGGCAAAGACAGACATTGCATAGTCACATCAAGAGGCATTAATCCAGAAAATGTTTGAGTTTTTTAGCTTAATATATATTTATAAATGATATCTGATATCACAATACGGGTCGTGATCTATGTCCTTTATTTGCTGAGATGCTAGAGCAGCTGGTGCCTGTGTTTTGCTTCAGTGCAAAGCTGTCTTATTTCCCACAGTGCCGGCCTGAGCCGGTCACATGCATCAGCTTTTATAAGAGACAACCCTGTGCTGCTGCTCTTAGCAGTCTGATAGTCTGATAGCAGTCTAATGAGCTAATGCTGATCAGACGATGCTTGTCTGGTTCATCAGAGCAGTCAGCATGATTTGATCTATATCACCAATCTGTAATACGGCTTTATGATTGCAGGTCACAGTCTCTTATGTAATGGTGGATGGTTGAACTGGTCATCAGCTTCAGTGCTCTGTGAGCTTGTAGAAAATGGTCTTGCATCATTTGTTGTACCACAGAATAGCTTCTAGCACTACAAGTAGTGTGTGTGAGTTTTTGTGTACTGAGTGTGAGTGTGTATGTGACGGCTTGCCGTGTTTCAGCCTGCAGAGTGACTGCACCATGCCTCTCTGAGCTCTGTTATCTCACTCTTTAATCCATTTGCTCCCCACACACACACAAACACACAAGCCCATTTGAAGATGACTGATAAAAGTTTTTCCAGCCGCTCTGTACTGGGTTTTCAAAACAAAAAAGGTCACAGTCTCAGTTATTTGATTTTTATGAATGTAGTGCTCTCCTGGACACCCCCCACCACCACCACACACACACACACACACACACACACACACACACACACACACACACGAGCACACACACACACACACACACACACACTGCATGCTCTCTCGCTGCAGAGCTGTAGCTCCCGGTCAGACACGCAGCTGACTTGCATGCGTTTAAAGAGCACTGGAGGAAGTACCAGCTTCCTATATGCCTTGCTTTGCATGTGTTGTATAATTCATACAGGAGAAGAATAAAATGTTATGTTGTTCCTTTCTTTGTTGCTAGTTTAGCAGCATTAACTTGCCCTGATGTCCTGTCCTGAGATGGATTTAACCCGGGTTTTCATAGGCTCACATAACCATGAGCACCAGATGTTGAGAAGACTAGCCATCACATGCTTTGCATTATACTAGGTTATACAGCTGCTCGGAGGTAGGACTCAGGGTGGCATGCCAGCATGGTATCAGCTCGTGCTGTGTAGCCTTTCAGAGCTATGCCCAGGGGGCACAAGGGTGAGAGCTGGAGAGCTGTCACACTTCAGTCTCATGACTGTATGAACTAACTTTACTTCCTTCCAGGAAGCCTATCTGGAGGTTATAATGGGATAACAGGAATGTGTTGTCAAGATTTTCACTTTCTATGCATAAATTCAGTGTTTATTAATTTAGTGTATTTTAATACATACATGTAAGGGGATATGGATACAAATATGCAGAGTGATATGCTTTAGAGAAAAATATTGTAAGTTATACTTTCTTATTTAAATGTGTGATATCTCAAGAACACCCTGAGGGAATTTACAAAAAATTGTCACAAATGTCCACTTGGATGAAAGAGTGAACTGATCAGAAACTTGGTCGTCATATCAATTCAAGAATTCTTACACTAATTATGATAGAAATTTGCACATGTCTAATAAAATGATCAAGTGAAGACATTTTATATCCAAACAATCAAAATTCATCTTCACTGTGACATCATAATATTTGACAAAAACACTTTTCTGTACATTACTTATTTGGTCAGGTACTGAATTGTTGAGACAAGTCTTGGGTGTCCACCTTGAAACTGCACTGATTGTATCGTAGCTCTTCTGTGTGTGTGTGTGGGGGGGGGGGTTACATCCTTGTAGACATGGATGTAAACTGTAACTGCACCTTGAATGGTTCTCAAAGGAAGTCAACTGTGAGGCGGTAATTCTAGTTTATGTTTTGAGTGGACCCCAGGAAGAGTAGCTGATTTTCTGCATAAACTAATGGGGATCTTAACAAAATCCTATTTCCTAAACACCTAAGATTTGGCAAAGATTACAAGTTGATAATGCTTTTCTGTGTCAAACTGTCTCATAATATGATATATATTGTATTTTAATGGATCCAATTTAAAGGTTTTTTTTGATCCTGCTGTAGAGTAGAAGAGTAATATACAACATAAAACAGACGGAAAAAAAACGAAAATCAAATGTCCGGAGAACAGACCGAAGAGCTAGTCCCTTTCTAGGATCATCTTCCATTGTTTGAATATTTTGGATTTTGTTTATTTAAATGTCAAAGTGCAATTATTTTGTCCATAAAATCATTGAAAGATCATAATAAACAATTGTGATTTCAGTATTGTTAAAAAATAGTTGTGATTATCATTTTGGCCAAAATCTCAACTGATTGCACTTCCAAAATGTATGATGCCAGCTGTGTCTATATCTGTGGGTCCTGTGGTACAACTGCCGCTCTCCTGTGATGTGACTTAATGCAAAGAGAAACAGCAGTGAGGAATCAAGGTTATGGTGGGGAAAAACTTTATGACAGGAGCCTCGGCTCACTGTACCGTGGAGGATGCCCTTGTTCTGCGTCCATGCTTATAGCCATATACCAGTGCCTCAGATGTGATTGTTGTCAGAAAAATCTATAATAATAATCAAATATTTATCAGAAATGTGAGGCAGTTGGACAATTTTGTTGCTTAACATTATTTAATTTTTAAATACTAACTCCAAACCTTATTGCTTCAAACCCAAACCTTATTTCTCTGAGAAACTCTCTTCTCTTTGGCTAGTGCTGACACCAAAGTGCTGACCCCATATCCTCCACTTTCTAAATGGGTAATAGAATTGCCAAGCCAGATGTTATCTCAGCCCGTATTACGTCATGCAGGGCCAGAGGAATGATGGGTCGACCAGCCAGCCTTGTTACATTGTTGGGAAAAAGAAGAAGGAGGGGGAAGGAAGAGCTTAGTTGGCAAGGTTGCTGTGAATGTGTGTGTGTGCGTGTGTGTGCACGCACATTTGTGTGAGTTTTGGAAGATAGACGGAGAAAGCGACAGTATGTGATCAGATATGTGTCTCCCATACAAAAATATTCACTTCCATGTCTGTTTTTTTGCAGATGAATATGACCACATACACACACACACACACACACACACACACACACGGTTGTCCATAAACAAAAGTCAGCAGCCTACATTGTTGAACCCAGAGGGATGGAAAGGTGCTGGGTTATATTTCCTACAGGAACAAAGTAATCATAAAAGCTGGAGCTCTGAGAGGAAGAGGGAGGGAGCGAGGAAGTGGGAGAGTGAGAGTGTGTGTGTGTGTGATTTTGGCAGTGGCTCTGATGTGTTCGAGTCTTTTGTTGCCTGACATTCTCAGGTACCATGGTTACAGGTTAGTGGAGTACAGTCCTGCTTCATCTGTCTCATTAACACGTTGTTAGATCAAGATGTCTCCAGCGTTGTTGTTAAAAGCATTCTTCCACAGCACAGACACTGATTAGGTCATTGGAGGCGCTGAGGAGTCAGTGACCGGCAGTATGTACAAGGCAGTAGAGCTTTGATTCTCTGCTCGGACCCGATTAGGCCTGACGCGACCTGGGCTTCCCGCAGACTTGAATGGGGTCAGGTTCTTGTCAAATTAACGTTTATTTGTTTAATTTTTTTGAAAATAAACTGTTGTGAATTGTCTCATTCTTAAATGGCACTTTGGCAGGAGTTTTAATGGACTGAATCACGAGGGAAAGAGAGAGAAAGAGGGTGGAGAGAGAGGGAAAGTGACAAACATGTAGAGGAGAGAGCGAGAGAGAGCGAGAGCGCAGGCGAGAGAGGGATGGAAAAGGAGAGGGAGAGAGAGAAAGAGGGGCTGCAAGGCGATTTGGTTGTCAGTTTTTGCTTCTCCCTCCCCAGCAGTAGAAGAGATGTGCATAACACGCAGTGGAGAATGGTGATCTACGCACTGCATTGCCATCGCCGTGCATACTAGATGCACCAAAGGGTGCTGCCTGCTTTTCAGAACCTGTCACACACAAGATGACAGACTAACAGAAGGAAGAGGAGAAGGAGAAGTGGTGCGAGGAAACACTCCACCCTTAGATTGTATTGCATGTTTTAATATTAAGAAAATATTTATTTTAAAATATATTAAATGTAATATACTATAAGCCTATTTTTACAGTACAAATTCAGGTTCTTAATTGGACTCAGCCCCAAAACTGCTGCTGTGAGTTGGGCACGGGTCAGGCTTGGACAGAAACTGCAGGTTCATGCAGAGTCGGGCCTGATTTTTTGGGCCTACAAGAGCTCAGAGCTCTACAAGGCAGTGCGTGATACTGACATCACAACAACAACATAACTCACAAATGTTAAACAGGCTACAGAGTAAAATTAATGAACACATTTGCAGCTCATAAGATTGGTAGCTAAGGGTAATTAAGGTAAGAATCAAGCAACAAGTATTGCTATTAGCACACGCTAATTGGCACTCCACAATCAAACCTACCACTTAACATTACTGGATGAAGCATCGTTGTCCTGCTTTGACACGGGCTGGATCCTAATAACATGCTTTATACCAGTAAAGTTAACACTAAAAATCTTCATACTTTATTGTTGACTGTAATGACAGTATAGAAATCAATGTAATGTACCACTTTTGGGGTTGACAGGAAATGATCATGTACAAGAGGTGCAGACACAATGCAATTCAATCCAATTTCGAATACAGAACCTTAAAGGAATAGTTTAAGATCATTAGCCATATCGCAATAAATGTAACATTTCAGACGTCAACTGCTAGCAAGAATTTCACAAAACAGTTTTTGGTCTAATAATTTGAACACAGCGAATAACATTATTTGTTAACATGGAACTAATGTTGAACGACGGTTGTATGATTTCAGAATTGGTCATTGTCAAGTGGTTTCAGCTACAAAACTGTATAATATTCAAAACTGTGCAATATGCAATACTGACTTGAAGCCCTCTACACTTTTCAGTTTGCCTTTGTTAATTTTGATTGCTAGAATCAAAGCAAAACTTGTTTAATGTATTTGTAGTAGAAAAAAAATTAAAATAATAAATTGAGTTTGGTGTGAAAAATCTGAGATTTTACTTTTAGGGCATATCACCCAGCCGTAGCTAAAACCTTACTATTTAAAATGTATAGGGTTTGGTAAACCCAAAAAACCCATCTGTTTTCATTCCTTTAAGGGTCATTGTAACAGATAATAATACCAGCAGTGTGTAGTACCATATACCTACATAAATGTGATATTTTCTGTTATTGTTTTGTGAAAATCTCATACCTTGCAACCCTAGAGCAGTGTGCAAATGCATGCACTTGCCAAGGTGCACTACTTGTTACCAAGAGTTTTACTTAGTAAAGTTTTAGGAAAAATGCATGTGACTGGGAAATAAAGCGCATGCATACGATGGATTACAATGCACGAGTTGACATGTAGGCCAACAAGAAAAACTTAAATAGTTTTCTTCACAAATTCAATATAACATGGTGTGAGTAATTGATATACAAATGACCACTTTAATGGGTGAGGTATTTCTTAAAAGCAACCTTTGTTGACATTTGCCACGTGTGTTTGATGTCATTATTCCCTCAATTTATACACTGTTTCCACTAGAACTCTGAGAAGAAACAAGTGTAATCTATCAGGGTTATTTTGTGTGGACACACCCAGTGTACAAATTTCCCATACAGGAGAGTCAATATGAACATCAAAACCACTGCCATACGTAGGTATGTGAAGCCATGTTTTGGGTCAGTTTTACTTTAGTTAAATACAAAAAGTACACAGGATTAACATTAGTTTGCTGCTCTCGATTTGATCTGGATTACGTTTGTTTTAGTGCTGCTCTCTTGAAAATGAGTTCAAAATAAAGGAGGCCGCTTAAAGTGTTAGGGCAGGGCCTGTGTTGTTTGGAGAGGTTTTGTGTGCATGAATCACAGTTGGTGGTGTGTCCTCAGTAGGCAACTAAGGTATATATCATTGAGGCCTCTGCCCATCCACTAATCCTCTCCCACACCCCCGCCTCCCTCGTCTTTCTCCCCAGCCTAAGTATAATATCTAGTTGGTCTCAGACACATTCATCTGCCCCCTGAGTGGCTTCTTACAGATTAACCGTGGATGGAGTTTGAAAGCTGCAACCTCTCAGTGATCACTCAGCTTTTAACTCGGGCCGGATCTGTATGGTAACAGCATCGCTGTAGACTTTGAGACCTGTATGGAAATTTCTCTTGAGAGACGAAGACGGAGAGAAGTAAAGTGATTTTGTCGCTGATGATCCAGAGCTCAGGGGAGGCTGTGGTGACTGTGGTTTGTCCAGGAGATGCATGAAGGAGCCTTGGCATGTTCCTGTACAAAGCCCTTAAACACAGAGATGAAGAGGAGTACATCCAGGTACACACTCAGTGGCTCAGTGTCACTGGTCAAGCGGCTGGCTGACCGGTTTGTTTAGATGTTTCTGTAAAACCGCCATTTGTTGTCGGCAGCATAGAACCTGAGGCACTATGGATGGGACTCTTGCACCAGAGATAAGCAGCTTTTGGGAAAGATAGATTCATTGACTGAAGTTTAGACATAGAGCTTTGGCGGAGGGGCACAACTACTTTATGTTAAGTCACTTCTGTTTCTACACAGTATATGTGCAACTAAATAGAAACATTTACTGCTGAGGATCATTTGCTCCAGCAGAAAATGACTTGCTGGTAACTGCCTGGTTAGCAACATTTCCATCCCAGGTTGTTGAAATACTATTGTTTGAGTTTCAGAAATAGTTGAAACGCTTTGGTGTAAAGCAGGTGACGGTGCTTGCAGGTTTCCCTCTTTGTGCTGGGAAGGATTAATGGTGCTAATCGCTCTGAGCTGTACTGGGGGAACAATAAGGCATGTGGCATTTAATTGAAAATTCCTGCGATATAAATCCTTGTTTTAAAGGAATAGTGATACAGAATGAGATAGTTTTATTGCAGTTTGGTAGGCACTTGTGGCTGGTGTGCCTCCTGAACTCAAGTTGTCCTAATTTTGTATAGTAAATTTGTATTTTTTTATTTATTAAAACATCTAATCTCTTTTATTTTCATAGAGTAAATCCTGGATTAAAGGGTTATAAGCCCCCTTTTAGGATGTTCTGTTATTTTCTGAGAAAATTTCTCTAACTAAAGTAAAACAGACAGCTTACCACTTTTGATTCATCCCCGTGTTCTTTTTTCCTTGTCTTTGAGAAACTACAGTGGATATAATGTCAACATTGTTTGTACAAGCACTCAATAAATTGCTACACAGAGAAGCATTGTTTTCCACATCCACAGGGGACAGTTTTCTTAGCAGCTTGAATTCTTTAAATGCAAACATAATAAAGCCATAAACACAAACCAGGAACATCAACTGCTGTCCGCTGCTTGCAACATGCATCTGTTTCTCTTTTGTTTACAGTCCCAGAAACCCTGGATAGAAAGCACTTTCACCAAGCGGGAATGTGTCTACATACTTCCAGTGTCAAAGGACCCCCACAGGTATGTGCTGAGACGTACTGTAGTGTGCCTTGTGGTGATTGCCATGGAAACGGTGTAATTGCATGGTGTGTGTTAAAGAAGGCCCAAACCCTAACCACTACTCTCCAAGGAGTAAATGAGTCTGTTTCCACATAATTTTGATGTTTATGTCTGTCACTATTATTACAGTGTTAAGTGAGGGGGGAAGACCAGTGATGAACCTGTGCATCAGCTTCTTAGGGAAGGATTTTTTTTTGTTTATTTGGGTATTCATAACAGGGCCATACATTCATGACACTATCATGAAAAAGTTTAAGTATAAGTTTAAGACAAAGAATGACAATATTTTAACACAGATTCAGTTTTTTGAGTGTCCTGAAGTTTGTTAATTATATCAATCATAGTGTTAGTCTCAGAACAGTTAAAAGGACAACTCGCAAAACAACTGGTAATATTTCAACTCCTTTAAGTGTAATACATTTCACGCTTCAAAGGTGGTCACTCCCTTTTCCACTTATTCATTCTAGCCTTTCTCGCTAAAACATACACAATAAAACTGTCTATAACTGGCATTTATTTGCTTTATGTAATGTGGCATCTGTCATTCCTATCAATGAATCCAGCTTCATTTTGGCAGCTTGAGCTTCGGACAAAAATTCAGATATATTCCTCTAAAATGGCTGAATTTCTGGGCATGATTATAGAGAGTGGAACAAAGTGCCCTGATATGCTTTTCATTTATTACAGGTACGACATACCTCAAGGTATCTTGTGTAATCTGTATTTTGTACAATGAGGTCTATGGATAACCTTCAACTGGTTTAATATGTGTCTAACATTTATAGAGCATTTATTAATATTGCCAAGAAACTCCTCCCAAACTTCCTGTTATTTTGTTAGAGAATTCTCTCTCCCATACCTTTATGATATTATTTGTGCTCATATAACCTTTTTTGCCATTGTAATACAATGAAAGGAGGTTGGTTCTCTGGTTTTCATGGGCTGGTTCCTTCAATGACTGAATAAAGGTCTTTTCAAATTCATGGATGTACCTCCTAGTGAACGCCTTGACTTGTAAGTAAATGAAGAAGTCAGAGGAGAATATTTCATACCTCTGCCGACTTTGAGTAAATGACCCGAAATTGTTGTCAAAAACCTGTATGGTGACCTGACCTCTCTGTTTCAATTGAGTGAAAAACCTATTCTAGGCTGTTTTGAGTTATATAGTATCAAACAATTTTGTTTTTTGTTGGTAGCCTGTGTATGTTAAAGGTTTCCAGCATGTTTAATAAAAGTGGAATTAATTGTCTTTGGTTTAGCTAAATATGTAAGTATATTGTTGGCATATAGCCCAGATTTGTTGGGGTCGTCCTGCAGTAATGATGGAGATTATCTCAGTGTTCTGCCTTATACTGGTGGCATGTTGTAACACAGCTATTGCAAATAAATAAGGGAACAGAGGGCATCCCTGGTCCCATGGTGTAATGCAAAAAGAGTTGACAATGCCTGATTGTAAAGGGATGGATTCTTTATTTACTAATTTACTATCAGTCTGCTATTTTGGAAGTTTGAATTTCATCATTTTGATGACTTATTAGATCTAATGAAATCTGGATGTCATTTTAATAACTTATTTTCCTGTGTACTGTTATGTAAAAAAAAAAAACCCTGATGATTTATTGTGTGTGTAATGTGAAGTGGGATTTTCCTGCAGACTTACTGGAATCTTACAAGGCAGTGTTAAAATTGTTTGGAAGGCCTCTTATTGGTCTGGCATGCAGCCCATCCATTCACAATGTACCATGTGCATGAGAGGCACACACGGAATAGCTCAATTAAAGTTACAGCAGCTGTTTTAAAAGTCATAGAAACAGACAATGAAACAAAATGTAGAATTCTGCTTTTTCCCACTGTCATGTGTATTTACTATTTAACCACCTCCTTTGTGTGTAAGCCATTTCTGTTTTTAGTTATACTTTCAAGAGGTTGTATTCCATCTTTTCGTCTCGTGAACTCGCAATGATACTGGGTTACTCTTTTCTTTGTGTTTTCTTTTGCATCAATAATTTGCTAAGTACGTGCTGCTGCTGCTCGAAGATGTTTCAGTGGTGTTAGGGGACATAGGCCCACTTAATGTTGGGCCAAAGGCCTGCATGTGAGTGTGATCAAAGTGAGAGTCCCCTTGGCAGGTTTCACAATGCTCTCTTGGGTAAAGGCCAATGGAACTGGGCTGCCTGCCCAGCAGACAGATAACCTTCCTTAATGTCCTCACACTTTGACTACCAAGAGCTTCATTCTCACTAGGAGAGATCCCACCATTTTTAGTGTCTTTGTAAATATACTGTTAGTAGTTCGTATTTATTTCAATTGAAATCAGTAATTATATTGCTGTGAAATTCCTTCCAGATGCCTTCCAGGATGCCAGATTTGCCAACAGCTAGTACGGTAAGTATTTGTTTGGTCTTTGTTCCCCTCGGTCTTTGTTACCTGACAGGATTATCCTAAGAGAATACAGTTACTTTACAGCAGAAAAGGCCTGCAGGCAAATTCTTTTACAGTGTAATTCCACTGAAGAGTAGCTCAGGAAACCATTAACCTGCAGGCTTTATGTGTCAGGATACTCATTCTCACCTAAGGCGTAAAGGAGGTGTAAAACAATGTTAATAATGATACATTGGTTAGGCACATTAAAGGAAGAATTCTTCTAAGTCTGTCAAACCTTGTCACCATGGTTGTTTGTTTGGATGAAAGTTTTATTTTGTTCTGTATATTGTAGTGTTGGAATATATTATGAGGAGGAAAATCAGGATTTGGATGTTTTGGATGTTAATGTTGAGCCCCCAAGCGCATGTCACATCTGTAGTTTGTGGTGATGGGGGGAAAAAAAACTTTTTCAAATTCTTACCAATTCTTGAAAGAATTTCACAGAGAGGTTGACAAGAACCATGTTCTCATTTCAAGCAAGTGACTGTCGATTTTGTCAGCTGAAATAAGAACAATTACTAGCTGATTAAACTAAAGTTAGGTTGATGAGTTGGCTGAAAATGTCATCTCCAATTGACTTTTTGATGTTTTCAGTGGAGAACCATGTAAAATGGTAAATTATGATCTGTACTTGATGGCTACATACGTGACAGTGTAGTAATAGACAAGCTAGAGCTGCATGTCCCAGACAAAAAGTTATTTTTGATCAATTTCCCCTCAATATTCCCTATACTACAGCTATTATAAATGCATCATAATTTAACTGTGTTATTGTAAGTATTCTATTTTATGTTCTGTGTTCTTCAACATTACAGCTACTAAGCGTAGAATTAAACATGGGTATTATTTTATCAATTAAAAGTGATTTTGTTCACCTTCAAGATGCTGCTGTGGGCGGCTGGTGCGGCAGCATGTTGGCTTTACAGCCAGCTTGGCCACGAAGTACTCGGACGTGAAGTTGGGTGAAAACCCCAACCTGTCCATGCCAGAGCTGGAGGAGTGGTCGGTGGAAAAACACACAGAGGCGAGCCCCACTGACGCCTATGGTGTCATCAATTTCCAGGGAGGGTCTCACTCGTACAGAGCCAAGGTGAGGGCAAATTCTTCTCTGCTGGAGGGTATGCTGTTCACGTCAAAAGACAGCATATGAGTCTTTTGTCTAGCAACAACTGTGATTATGGATTGTAGAAACATGGTCTTACACAGCATTTTAAGGTGTTTTCTTCAATGTAGATGTATGCAGTGCAGTCCCATTGTCAACATTTATTTATATACATTTATGCCTGTTTATAATTGGCAGGATTTCTCAAATTACTTCAAAAATCATAAATAAAAATAAGTTGGTATGCCATGGCTAACCAACTAACAAAAAAATGGAAAAAGGAAAATGAAAGGATCATGATAGAATCTATCCGAACTCTTTATTACTGGTTATTATTAATTATAGATAGATAGATAGATAGATAGATAGATAGATAGATAGATAGATACTTAATTGATCCTCGCAGGGAAATTCATGTATCCAGCAGCTCAAAAAACACATAACAGGTAATAAAAAAAATAAAATCAGAGATTATAAAACAAAACAAAACAAAACAAAACACAAGATCAAGTTAAGAGCAGAATACATCATAAAAAGCAGCACAATTATTGCACTCGACCCAGTGCTGATGGGGATGGGGGGCTTCTGGAGTGGTTATAATCTAGTGATCTGATGATGAATTGACCAATCAATTAATAACAGGGTTCTCACGAGAAACCTGGAAAAGTAAATGGATTTCTAAATCTAATTTTCCAAGCTGCAGATGTCGTAGTATAAATAAAATCCTTTAAATTGTGGAAAAATCATGGATTTTATTTTGTTAAATGGAATTATTACATTAATCTTCAGTAGATAACCTTTAATGTAATTGAACATGACAACAAATTCAACAACAACAACAGCTTTTTAGCCGATGTAGCTCAAATATGTGTCCAAATGGATGTTTTGTTTACTATATACATAAATTATATTTCTGTCCAGAAACGTATAGTTGTAATTGGTCAGGTAAATTTTATTATGGCTCCTTCAAAAGTCATGGAAAAGTTTAGAATTTCTCCCATTGTAGTATTTTTTCAGCCAAACATTTGCTGGATCCATCTTCTTAGATGTGATGTTAAGCTGTTTTATGTGCTCATGTGAATGTGCTTTTCCTGTGTCTGTGCAAAACGTGGGCAGTATGTGCGTTTGTCCCACGACTCACGGCCAGAGAGCATCCTGCGGCTGATGCTGAAGGAGTGGCATATGGAGCTTCCTAAGATCCTCATCTCTGTCCATGGAGGAGTTCAGAACTTTGAGCTGCACCCACGCATCAAGCAAGTGGTGGGCAAGGGCCTCATCAAGGCTGCGGTCACCACCGGGGCCTGGATCCTCACCGGAGGGGTCAACACAGGTTTGTTGTCAGAGAAATATTTTAGTTGTGACTGACAAAAAACAAACAAACAAACAAGAAAGGGATACATATTAGGGTCTTGGGAAAATAATGCAGCAAACAGAGAATGCTAAACTGCCTTCTGAATGTAATTAAGAATTGGTATCATTGTCATTGAATAGATATAGCAGCTGAATAACTCTTACTTTCCGCCTTGGCTTCTTTACATATTCTCTAAATGAACACATATATTGTACTCAGACCTGCACAAACACACAGCCACCATCAGTGTGTGATGCGCTGATGTAGCAGAAGTTGTAATACTGGGCTCTAAGCGTGTCATTTGGCTGTGTGTCGTGGCCGAGGTGTGTCTGCAGCCACAGCGCGATGTTAAGATGGTGTGGTCTGATCATAGTGTTTAAATCATTACTCACAGGGTCAATTACCCAGACCAGTGATTACTTTTAATGCTTCTGGCACCCTGACCAGTTGGGATGGTCTCCTGCATCACAAATTACTGCTGAATCCATGAGATCCATTAGCTGAGGATTGTGGTTCACAAACAACCCAAAGACTAATGTCCTTGTTGTGGACTTGCCCTTCATGCGGCATTTTGGTCACAGAAGCTTGGATGTTTTTGCTATTATCTTTTCACATGCATGGATAATGGCATCGACACTAACTAGTGCACTTTTACTGGTCACTTATACTGGTTTATATGGAAATATATGCATGTTAAGGGGAATTTTAAGTGAGGTATGGCCAAAGAGAAAGGGCCACTAAAACGCTGAGGTTGTTATTCTAACTGTCTGACAACATTATGGAAAGGATCCCTACAGAAATTGGCCTTTTTTGTTAAAACAGAGGTGAGGGACTCAAGTCAAATGACTTGCCTTCAGTCAGGCTAACATCACAAATTTTAGGACTTGAGACTTGCTGGAATAACACTGAGAAAGACTCAGCTTGACTTTGGCATGGTATTTATGATTTAGACTTCAGACAGATTAATTGAAATGACTTTTTTTTTATATTTGCATTTTGCTAGACATTGCAAGGTTACATTTTGTTTTTGAAACATGATTGGGCGACTACTACTGCAGTGCATGCAAACCTGGCAACCAACGAGACACAGGCCAATGCACGAGGCAGCTATCGTGGAGGGGGCTAGTCGAAAAAATAGTAGATTTTGGATTCAAGGATTATGTTGTCAATGATGGTAGTAAAAAGAGAACAGTCAAATTCAACATCGTGACACGAGCACTACAACGTCCAACTCACTTTGTCTTTTTAAGAACTTGTTAGCTTATTTAATCATCATAATTTCGTATGACTTGTCTTGTGAGTTTCTTAACCCAGAGCAATTATTTGACATTTCTCGCTTGACTTACAGCAGAGACTCGACTTGACTTGCTGATTCTTACCACAGTTACTTGAGACTTAAAACGTTAAGACTTGAGACACTGCTTGTTACTTGCACATGTGTGACTTAGCCCCACTTCTACTTGAAAGCCCCCAAAGCAACCAGACGCCATTTAAATATATCATCATACAACACACTTAATTCCAAAACATTAAAAAAAGACAAAATATAACCCACAAAAACTGTCTTGGTTCATCTTTCCACTGTTCAGCAATCACCAACGCTGGTTCGGTCAAATTAAACCCTTACTTTCTCACTTAAAAAAAACATGCTGGCTCTATAACACGCTATCCCCCCCCCCCCCCCCCCCACCCCCCTCAACCCCCCTCCCCACCCCCCCTGCTTATGTGATTACCAACCTCCCTTTTGCTCCTTGTCCAATAATTTAAAAAAAATCAACAACAATGTTTTCAATAAAAACCCTACACTCTTGTAGTGACAAAATAAAAGTTTATGATTGTTTGATATGTTCTTCCTAAAGGTGTGGCAAAGCATGTGGGAGATGCTCTTAAAGAGCACTGTTCAAGATCATCAAAGAAAATTTGCACTATTGGGATTGCACCCTGGGGAGTCATTGAGAACAGGAACGATCTCATCGGCAGAGACGTAAGATGCGACTCTTACTATCTCATTTGTTCAAGATCATCACTTGATACTTTGAGTGCTGAGATACCTGATAACCTCGATGTCTGTTTAATGTTGATGACCGCATGATTGAGTCATAGTGCGATTGTTTTGCTAAAGCACAGAATACTTTATTCTTTTTTCCCTCACTATCTTATCCTTTTCCAACACTGCCTTCTTATTTCCACACTGCAGATTATTGCTCCATATCAGACGCTGCTGAATCCTCTCAGCAAACTAAATGTTCTCAACAATCTGCATTCCCATTTCCTCCTGGTGGATGATGGGACAGTGGGCAAATACGGTGCTGAGGTTAAACTGCGGCGGGACCTGGAGAAGCACATCAACCTCCAAAGAATACACGCACGTAAGAAAAACCAAAACTTCAGTCCCACAGTTTCCATTACTTAAACTTTGACAAAGAAGAGATTGTTCAGGATCACTTTAGATCTGTAAAAGTTGTCTGGGGCTCTGCTTCTGAGATAATCCAGTGATACTGTTTGCGTATCTGGAGAGCCAAAAATGTAGTTGTGCATCAGAAAGATTCACCTCCACAAATCCTCCAGCGCCTCAAATCTGAGCTAATAAAGTGCCCTCCTTCTTACAAGGAAAAAACAATCTACTTTTGTGCTTTCTCTTTTACTTGCTCATGATGATCGATAAACATAAAAAAAAAAATTCCTGAAAATTTCCCCAATGCTCAGAAGTGGCTACCACAAACTGGCATTGAACTCTTGCACTCCTTTCATTTTGACTACACATCATCTGCATCATTGACAACAGACGAGGAAATTATTATTATTATTATTATTATTATTATTATTATTATTATTATTATTATTATTATTATTATTATTATATTCATTATTATTTATCACTAAAAATGCAAATTCTAGTGTGCGTCTATAGTTCCCTTGAATTAAAATGCCTGCTTCTCTCCAGCTTATCTTTTTCCTCATCAAGACAGTCAGTGAGCTGGTGAGAATGTGCATCTACATAAACACACAGCTCACAAGCAACCTTTTTATGCCTTTTTCAGAAGTGAGATTTCACTGAAGGAGCATAAAATTAACATCAAATGACTCCAAAAAGCATCTCATAATCATTAAACCAAAGCAGAATAGTTTTTAGTGATTTTTTTTATTTGTGACATTTTCTGCTGGCTGTTAAGTGTTACTGGACAAATTAGGGCTTGTTGAAAGAGACGAACATGATTATCTTCCAGAAAAAGAAAAAAAAAAACAAATTATCTGCCTGTTTTATGCATTAAGCTGGTTAACACTGCAGTGAAATGACATTTCCTGGAAATAACTGATTAGCAATATGAAGCATCAGATAAGCTGTTTAGTTGTTTAAGACTTAACAATCTAACATTTCTGAAAGCCATACATCACATTTTTTTTAATCAAGTTATGATAAATCCAAAATAATAATTTGTATAACACTGTCATCAGTGAAGTATTATGTTCAGTTGGGCTGAATTATGTACAGGAATTATAACTAGTTCAAACTTGAGACAGATTGGAGGGAACAACCAACACATGGACTGATTATTTAGCATTATATTAACTATGTTAGACAGTACAGTACATACCCTTCAGATGGGTCTACACTGCAAGGTGTAATCATTTAAAAGTCAGTTTTGCCTGATGAAAACAAAGTGATAACAGTGAGCTGGTTATTATCTTCACTGCCTCTCACAAACTGTCACTTGGGTGGAGCTGTGTTAGGTGGTGAATGAGATTGGAGCTGAAGGCAGGCAAATTTATTTATACAGCAGAGTGCTTTGCATGTTACAAAGGTAAAAGCACAAGAAGCAAAGGATAAAAACAATAAAAACCAATAAAATAGGCAAAAGCACAGAGTAAAACAGTAAAACAAAGTAAAGATTAATTTGATTTAAAAGAAAATTTAATTTAATTAATAATTTTAAAAACATTGGTAAACAGGTCGCTCTTTTGCTTGAATTTAAAATGAGTCGGCTTTGTGTCAGTCTCAGTTCTTCTGGTAATTTCTTCCACATTTGAACTACAAAGAAGCTGAAGACAGCTTCACCATGTTTAGTTTTGACTCTGGAAACAACCATTAATCCAAAACCAGTCAACCTGAAAGGTCTGCAAGGCTCAGACTGCGTCAGGAAATCTGATAATTATCTTGAACCAAACTGTTCGGGGATTTATGGGAAAGAAATAAAATGTTGTCATTGATTCTGTGAGAACCTGTGAACTTATGAAGTGATCTGAAAACTGGAGTAATATTTTGAGCTCTTTGGTTTTGCTCTCCTGAAGGGAAAAATGTAACCCAAACCAAGACTTTAAGCTCGGTCTTTATCTTCTTTGTCGTAGGAATTGGTCAGGGTGTTCCTTGTGGCTCTGATCTTTGAGGGGGGTCCCAATGTGATCCTCACTGTGCTGGAGTACCTTCAGGAGAGCCCTCCTGTCCCTGTGGTGGTGTGTGAGGGGACTGGCCGTGCTGCTGACATTCTTGCCTACATCCACAAGCAGACCGAGGAGGGAGGGTAGGACACACCCCCACACACACAACCAAAGGACAGACACGGGTGGGCGGGGGAAAGACGGCTGCGGTTGCCGTGCCACAGCTAACTCTGTCTGTAAACTGTTTTACTGATGCCCCCACAGAGAATGAATGAAAATCAAGGTTTCAGCAAGTGCTTCATTAAATATTAAGATTTATGTTTAAAAATAGTTGTAAAAGTTTGAGGATTAGTGATGAATCATTTACTGTGTTGTAGACGGTGATGTTCCTTTTTTTTGCAGTTCCTTTGATGGCAGCATTGTTGGTGACACTTATCTATTTCTGTCCCAGAAGCATTTTGAACAAGTCAGCCACAGCCCAGTCTGTAATAAAAGAGTTAAAAATAGTTGAACCTGGGACAGAGTGCCATTAAAATCTGCTTACAGGCGTGAATTAGCAAAGAAATTTGCACGCACTTCTGAGAAAGGTTGTGAGACAATCATAGATGACCACCATGCATGTCTTAAACCTAAGTGTGTCCATGAACTCAAACTAGTTGTGTAGTTGAGGATTTGTTGATATCAATCAATTAATCAAGTTTAACTTTTAATCTCAGAGTTGCTTTTATGGAAAAAGTGTCTTTTTGTTGGTTGACATGCATAAAGTATTTGTCCACTCCTGGCCATGTTCATACAAAAAGGTTGGGAATTTTTACAGCCTGTCACAGGAGACGTGCACAGATCCAGAGCAGACATGATGAAGGTTTTGTCCATTCCTCTAAAGTTGTCTTAATAGGAAAAGGCTGATGGAATGTAGATGTGGTAAATAAAAGTAGTATACGGAAAATTGCATAATAGAACAAAGAAAACACTTTAATACACTTTGAGTGATCGTGAGACTCCACAATGCTGCTGACGATTTATAATGTATACTGCAGGAGGAGATTATTCAGCAATGAAATCCAATTTGTACGTGCTTCTTTCCAAGACATAAAATCAAAATAAATGAATGCAAGTGATTGAAGGCTGTTCATGCACTGCACGCTGCCCAGGTGCGGTCTTTTACAATTGTCTTTGAATCCTGTTGAAAAGGTTCTCAAAACGTGTTCTCTGTGTGCTCAGGGTTTTTTCTGGCTAAGTGGAGACTGAGGTTGCATCATGTGCACACACTTGCATGTTTACCGTGTCTTCAGCTGGCCTAAGCAAACACTTTGTAGAAGCAACAATTTGAAGAGTTATAATAATTCTATGATAAAAACATTACAACTTTTTGTACGGGATCCCTTTAGATCTGGCCCGATTGTTACATAGATAATCAGTGGTGTCTTCAATGTGAATCCAGGGAAAATACATTTTTATCTGAAATTTCCGTAGTGCTCCCAGTAATATTTGTTCCTAAAGAGTACTGAAGTAGTAGATGACATGACCTGGTTAAACTATGTTTTAAGAAAGAGAACATGACTACTGAGTACTGATCTACTGAATCTTGTAAAACAATTTAATTCTTTTGGCAAAATACTATTTCCACAAAGCTAGATGTCCTCCTGTTGAGTAATCCTGTCTCACACTCTTTTCATAAGGCGGTCTAGCCTTTATTTTTAATATTTTTTATTTCTAATTTAATTAATTGGCTTTTTTCAGTATTTGTGGCAGATGTGTTTCTCAGATGTGTTGTAATTAACTGATATTATGTTTTACAAATGTCTATTTGAACTTTATCGATAAAACGTGAAAAACGTTGATATAAAAAGAGCTACTTTATTTCCTATTCATTCTTTTCACTGGTACAAATGTTTTAGTCCCTGCATTCAGGCACACATTGCAACAGCGTTTATAAATGCTATGTGGTGATTTAAATTATATTAAAACATCAAACAGCAGGGAAAATGAGTTATTTATTTATATATATATATATTTTTAGTGATTTGTTTGCTTTAGTGAAAAAGACGTTATTAGTGTCAACCCTGTTGCTTTGTTGATGTCAAGCTGTAAACAAAAATGGACAGCTCTTTCCTCCCTCTTCGGCAGTTTTGGCAGCGCCTTTCTCTGTGCATTGTGCTGATTAGGATATAGCACCGCCACATCAGCTTTCTGTTACAAAGGACAGATCCAATAAGTGCACTGCTAGTTAGAAAGAAAGTATTTTTCATGAAGACACCCATGAGAATTTTTTCGAGAGCTGGAGATTTGACGGAGGCAGCCTCCGCATAGTTCTCCGTGCAGGAAAAAACCCTGGCGCTGGAAT
Source organism: Plectropomus leopardus (assembly GCF_008729295.1). Lineage (NCBI taxonomy): Eukaryota > Metazoa > Chordata > Actinopteri > Perciformes > Serranidae > Plectropomus > Plectropomus leopardus. The sequence continues at coordinate 27,618,264 of NC_056463.1, forward strand.
TAAACCTGTGTTTTAAGCGTTTAACAGCTGTGTGGGGGTTTGAGTCGTGTAACCGTTTTATAATGTATTTCCTTTACAGTCGTCTTCCTGATGGAGTGGAGACTGACATCATCGCAACCATCAAGAAAACGTTCAACTTCAGTCAGAGCGAAGCCATCCATCTCTTTCAGACTCTGATGGAGTGCATGAAGAGCAAAGAATTGGTACATTCATACAAACTTTTAATTGCATATTTTAATCCCTTTCATACACTTGTAATTATTCATGTTCATCTTTTATTTAACTCTTCCCAATATAATGAGTGCAGCAGTAAAATAAACTTGCAAAGAGAGTTTTTTTGATAACATTTCTGGTAACAGAACACAAAAGCTTCTGGAGAATTGAAAGAAACTAGAGAAGCTTTAGACTAAATGAACAATTTGAAGCCACAGAGACAACTGTGATGGCCCCACTGTTAGTTTTTATAAAGTCATATATCACATATCACATACTCTTGAAACATCTGGATAACGTCTGTGGGAACATGTTGATAAGTGCTATCTTGTTTCTTGAAAAACAGATCACTGTGTTTCACATCAGCTCAGAGGAAACCCAGGACATTGATGTAGCCATTCTGAGGGCTTTACTCCAAGGTTAGTGCATGACTTCTCTCTGAACCTTTTTTCCCCCAAACAATTTCTTTAATAAAGGAACTGAGTCACAAAAGTCACATAAAGTTGACTCAGACTATTCATACGCTGAGGCTGTTGGCATTGGGAAATAAAGATTTCGAGACTTTGTAATGTTTTCATTCTGATATCGATATGCTTTGAGAACAGCGTTCCCCCCCGTGTGCCCTTCTCTTTGTGTTCCTGAGGAGATCATGTTGCCCACATTCACAGGGCCTCTTAATACCAACACTGTCAGTCACTTTGCTGAATGTCTCAGTCCAATTCCTCTCTTTTTGGAGTCTGTTAGAGAAAGAGAAAAAGTTGGACATTCACCTGAGTGAGTCTCACTTTTTCTTTCATAATGCTGTAGAGGATCTTTGTCTTTAAAAAATGATAATGCACTTGAAATAAAAAGAAGAAAAATACCCACTTAATGATATTTTGAAACTAACTGTTGTATGAACATTGGCATGCTTCCGCTCAAGTATTTAAAAAATTATTCACCTGAAAGAGGGGTGTTTGTGCTTACTGAATGTAGAAGGGCGCAGCAGCTTTGATAATTCAAGCTTATTTAGACAAAAGCAAGGAATTTGTGAGTGACTCCAGCTGATCGATAGTCTGGTGGAACAGGTTTAGACACTCAAAAGACAAACGATCTGTGAATGAAAATGTCCGCTCAGTAAATATTTATCCTCCTAAGGCGCAGTCATCCTGGTCAAACAGTAACTCATCCTCAAAAGGACCCTGGAGTACAAAAGCTCTCAGGCCTCCTTAATGATATTGAGTGCTGCTTAAAGATCTTTCTCTCTGCTTCTGTGATTCAATTCACTTAGCAGGTGGAATATATTAAATGTGAAGTTTTAAGAAGTTACCAGAAATGTCAGCGCTGTTTGTTAAAGGAATACTTCACCCCCCAAATAAATAGTTGTATATCAATTAATCACCCCTCTGTAACTTTTAATTTGTGAAGAACACTTTGTTTTTCTTGTGTGGTGAACAAATAATCCAAGAACAGTGAAAAGTCTTGATAAATTGAAGTCATGGGGTCTGCCTTTAAAAACAGCAAGTTGAATGAACTCAAAACTTATCTATGTTATCTTTTAAGTCAGACTCCATTAAAAAAAACAGTAATTTTACCTCTCTGAACACAGAAGTTTTTTGATCAACCCACTACCTCAATCCTCAATCAATTAGTTTGGGGTATTGTGTGACTTTGGTAAATCTGAACTAACCCTTAAAAAACGCCAAAGTCACACAATAACCGAAGCAAACTAACTGACTTAGGCAGCAGCAGACTACCAGCTCATGTGCTTAGTGAGGTAAAATTGTTGTTTTTTTCAATGAAATCTGGCTCTGAAGAGAGCGCATGAGCATACAACTTCATAAATGAGACTTGGATTATAATGCCCGAGTTGTGTGAGAGTTTGTAAACTGATGTTTGGATGTAGGGTTGCTGTTATTTTACACAGGCCCCTATGAATGAAAATGAATCAAGAATTTTATGAGTTTTTGGATTCTTTGTTTGCCGTGGAGGCATGCGTGAAAAAAGTATTTTCCCATGAATTCACTAACTTGGGATATGTACTAATGGTCATTTGAGGTTGAAGTATTCCTTTTAAAGCTGAATACATCCTCTTTTTCTCGTGTGTAAGATAATGCAGACAGACCACCTGAAAACTCAGGTTATTTTGAATTCAGTCGAGTGAATTTATTCCAATCAGATTGCCACTGAGATTCTTATTTGTCATCTGCACAATCAGTTCTGCGCCCAGTGATTATGATCATTTGATTCAGATGGCTCCTAGAGGACAATAAAGCAGATTAGTGTGGAAGAGAGCCGTACACTGAACAGGGATTCACTTTGTAGTCTAATCTGCTGCGTTGCTGTATTAGTGTGTAATTGACTGTATTACTGCCCTGGCCCTGCTCTACTAACCCCCTCTAATCCTGCTAGCTGGCTAACAGGAAATACACAGTTAATAAGGCTTTACTCGCCTGGCAATTAATATCTTTGTATATGTTTACACGTGGCTGTACTTGTGTATTTCAGGCACAAACGAGTCTGCCTTCGATCAGCTGGTCCTGACTCTGGCCTGGGACCGCGTAGACATTGCCAAGAATCATGTGTTTGTGTATGGACAGCAGCTCCTGGTATGTATGTGTGTTTGTTTATCTGTGTGTGTGAGCCACAACTTTCAGGGATGTTTGCTTAGCTCAGCATTAGCTCCAAACCTTTGGACTCGCCCAAAGTGACCCCAGAATCTCTGCTAACCACAATCGACTGGACTTGGGCAGGCTGCCACGAACTGCTTGTCTTGACTGTAACATGAACCATATTACAGTTGTCTTCATAAGCTGCCCTCACTGCTTTTGTTTATTTTGAAACTTGGGAGAATCCTGGCTTTTGAGAGAGGATAGATGATATTTATTTATGTTTCCTCTGTGTGTGTGTGTGTGTGTGTTGTTTTTTTTCTCAATGTATTTTTTATTTTTTTATGCAGACATATTTTTGGTCTGCTTTCTCACTGTATTTGTTTTATAAATAATCATTTGGTTCATAAAAGTATGTTTATCTTTGTTTCTGTGTGTAGGTGAGCTCTCTGGAGCAAGCAATGCTGGATGCACTCGTGATGGACAGGGTGGATTTTGTCAAGTTACTCATCGAAAACGGTGTCAGCATGCACCGTTTCCTGACAATCAGTCGGCTGGAGGAGCTCTACAACACGGTAACATTATAAAACACATACCAGGGCTGTTTGTAAAGAGTATTTCCTTTTTTTTCTTTTAGTGTTGTAAATCTTTTTTCATATTTCTATTTTAGAAACAACCTCCCAACAACCCAGGTCTTCTCCACCTGGTTCGAGATGTTAAACAGGTGAAGTTCGTCCAGTTTTTATCGTCTGATGTTAACTAGAGTCTGGTCACTCTCACTCACCACTTTGTTTCTGTACCTTTTTGCAGAGTCATCTGCCTCCAAATTATAAGATCACGTTGATTGATGTGGGCCTGGTTATTGAGTACCTGATGGGCGGGACTTACAGGTGCAACTACACCAGGAAACGCTTCAGAATCATTTACAACAATCTCCATGGCAACAATAGGGTGAGTTAGAACTGTTGCAACGAGCCAAGATCGCATTACATCACCTACCATGGGGAGTGTTTATTGTTCTGCTGCAGCGCTGTGCTTTCTGGTAGCTGTATGTTTTCTAACTATTGAGCAAAAGTGAATGCCAAAGACCTTTTTATCTGTTTTCTCTGGTCATGTCACATCACGAAAAATATTCAAAAATATTTGCGTGTTTTCACTGCACACACACAGCCCAGTTTTACAAAAAGACCATCTTTCTAGTGGTGTAATTGGTTGTGTGGATGTATTAAAAAATTTGCAGTAACATTTCATACATTGTACTACTGATGTTAGACCACAAACCTGTTGAATGAATTGTGAACTGTAGTAAAAGTCAGTGGCAGTTTACTAATTTGAAATTGTTTTTTTATGTTCTGGGCAGAGGTCAGGTCGCCACACAGCAGGTCCTGGTTCTCATTTGAGGAAAAGTCACGAGTCTTTTAGCATGCAGGCTGACAAGAAGGAGAAGACAAGGCACAACCACTTCATCAAAACTGCACAGCCATACAAACCTAAGGTAAGTGTTCAATAGAAAGAGCAAGTCTTCTTCAGACTAGAGCATCCCACACATGCCTTAAAACAAAAAAGTCTAGAGAGAAAGATCTTTCTCTGCATCTAAGTGTCATCCAAGTGTTTCTGCTTCTACCTTTCTCACTGCTCCTTCTCTCTCTTCGTAGCTTGAGTCTTCCACTGAGCAGAACAAAAAGAGAATCAAAGAAGAGATCGTGGACATAGATGACCCAGAGACGCGGCGCTTTCCCTACCCTTTCAATGAGCTTTTGGTGTGGGCAGTGCTGATGAAGAGGCAGAAAATGTCGCTCTTCTTCTGGCAGCATGGAGAGGAGAACATGGCGAAGGCACTGGTGGCCTGTAAGCTTTGCCGATCGATGGGCTACGAGGCCAAGAAGAGCGACGTGGTGGACGACACCTCAGAGGAGCTGAAGGAGTACTCAAAGTAAGTTTTCCTCTGGCTGTAAATCATGTCAGGTAGATATGAAATTCTCACATTTTTTTCATAAAAGTAATGGTATGAATTCAAAAAACTGTGCTGGTGTGTTTGGGTGTGTTTGTTTTCAGTGAGTTTGGGACATTAGCAGTGGACCTGCTGGAGGAGTCGTTCAGGCAGGATGAGACTATGGCCATGAAGCTGCTCACCTACGAGCTAAAGAACTGGAGCAACTCCACCTGTTTGAAGCTGGCTGTCTCCTCCCACCTGCGGCCCTTTGTGGCTCATACCTGCACCCAGTTGCTGCTGTCAGACATGTGGATGGGACGGCTGAACATGCGCAAGAACTCCTGGTACAAGGTTCATGTTCCATCTAGATTTTTATTTTTGGTAACAAATGGAAAAACAAGGACTGGAGGCAGTGCTTTGCTTTTCAGTGGCTGCAAAGGTTTGACAGTGTGAATTATTAGTCTAATACAAACATTAAACCATCCTGTAGTGGTTTAATATTTGTATTTGGTGAAGTTTTGCCAACAGGTGCAGTGTTCCAGAACCCTGAACAAAGGTCTGTTTTCATATCTAATCCCAATCTCACTTAAAGTACTTCGAGGTGTTAAAATGCCACTGTGTTGAATGATTCACGGTGATACAGGGAACAAACTGTTTATTAAAACTCTTTATCTCAAGTGTTGACCACGATTGCCAGTTCAGGATAACTACGTTGTTGACTAATTGAGGTCAGAATGGTCAAGGTCACACACACACACACACACACACACACACA